>NC_053433.1:34465974-34765974 GCF_007990345.1 Gossypium hirsutum | reverse complement strand
CATAAATCGATGCCAATGTCCCAGACGTGGTCGTACATGATGACACATATCGAAATCCTATGTCATGACATATGTATCCTAACTATTCCTATTGTTCGTACGGGGATTTTCAGACGTTGTCACAGTATTGAAACTTTCTCAATTTCACCTATTCGAATAATTCATTATCGGAATAGTTTCTCCAAAGCTCGATTCAATTTGGTATCACATATATATATATCTTTACAACTCAATTCAACACATATAATGCACATACATTTCAATTTAACAACATTTATTTACTTATGAACTTACCTCGTACTAACACGAATGGACAGGAACGACTATTTGATAATTTTTGACTTTCCCCAATCTAAATCCGATTTCCTCATTTCTTGATCTAATTCAACACAAATTAGACTTATTTAATCATATACTCAATCAAATTCATCCAAAAACACAAAAATGGACTAATTACACTTTTGCCCCTAACATTTTACATTTTTTTGCAATTTAGTCCCTATTTCACAAACACAAAATATTCAAAATTTGACCATAATGATGCTTAGCCGAATTTTACTAAGGTCCCTCGCAGTCCATTTCTATCATTTATTTCACATTTTCACCCCTCAATTTACAAAATTCACAATTTAGCCCAAATTACTCAAATTCATCAAAAATTCAAATACAAAACATATTTATCTACCATCAAGCTTCCATATTTCATAAATTAACATTTCAGAACTTACAAAATCAATAATGGCATAACTCAAAATCATCATCAAAATGTGAAATTAAGGCATAGGCTTGATAGAATACAAAGCAACGATTACAAAAACGTAGAAATTATCAAAAACGGATCAAAAATCACATACCTAATTGATCTCCAAAGTGCCGAATGCTTAAAACCTAAAATGGTTTTTCTTTCTTCTTCAATATTCGGCTGCACAAGGTGTTTTTGCATTCTTTTATTTAGTTTTCTTTATTATAATACATATTAACATATTAATTACTATTTTAACCTTATTTCATAACATTAAAAATTCCACTATACTAGGAAATTGTGTCCATCCATTAATCCAATGGTCCATTTACATCTTAAGAACCTCTTATTTGAAAAGACACATCAATTCGACACTTTATCAAATAGAATGCCACTTTTTCATGTTACGTTATTAAGTCATTTTTCACAAATCGGTACTCAAACGATGAAATTTTCATATGAAAATTTCACGCATATCAATTCACATATTTTAAGCACGGGATATAATATTAAAATATTTTTCTAACTCAAATTCGTAGTCTCCATACCACTGTTCTGACTAGGGTCTAAACCGGGTTGTTACATATCTTTTGTGGTACCAAGGGAAAATATTATATGGGATCCAAACAGAGTTTAAAAAGAAGTATGTTAGTCAGAGATTCCTGGACCAGAAAAGTAAGGAATTTCTAGAGCTCAAACAGGGGAATATGATAGTGTTTGAGTATGAACAAGAATTTGTTAGATTGAGCAAGTATGCTAGTGAATGGGTTCAGACTGAGGCCGAAATGTGCAAACGATTTGAAGAAAGGCTAAATAAAGATATCAAGCTATTAATTGGAATTATAGAATTTAGAGAACTCATGGTGTTGGCTGAACAAACACACAAGGCAGAGGAATTAAGCAAAGAAAAAAGGCAAGAAGAAAGGGAAACTCGGGTTACGAGCAAAAGATTTATGAACAAGACACAATCATCTGCTTCAAAGAAATCAAATAACTTTCATGAGTGTTTTGCTACATTAAGGGAGTATTTGAGAAAGGAATGAAGTTCTAAATGCACCAACCTGAGGTCTTCATCTCCCTTAGCAAAAAATGTTAGGAGTGTTGGAAACCCTAAACCACGATGTAATGTTTGTAATAAATTGCATTTCAGAGAGTGCCGGAGGAGAAGTGGGGCTTGCTTTAAGTGTGGTTCTCTCAACTATTTTCTTAAAGATTGCCCAGAAAGGATTGATAAAGGCATTGAATAGACCCTAAAGCTGAGTAATCTTATGTCAAGAGGTAGACCACCACGATATTCTAGAAATGTCAGTGGTAGTCGTAGTCTTACAAAGGATTGAACAGCTAAATTCGAGGCTCGGGCTCCAACAAGAACATATGCAATACGTGAACGGGAAGATGCATCGGTACCTGGTGTTATCATTGGTACATTCTCTCTACTTGATACTAATATTATTACTTTGATTGATCCTAGTTCTATGCATTCATATATATGCACAAAATTTGTGTCTGTTAAAAATATCTTTGTTGAATTCACCAAATTTGTGGTTAAAGTTTCAAACCTCTTTGGTCAGCATGTTATGGTGGATAAAATTTGTAAAAATTTCCCATTGATGATAGAGGGATATTATTTTTTGGCTAATTTGATGCTGTTACCCTTTGATGAATTTGATGTGTAACACCTCAAACCCAGTCTAGACATTATGGCTGAATCTGGCGATGTCACATTGGAGTGCTTTTCAAAAATTTGCTCTTGCTCATGTAAACTCATGAATTTAATGCCTCATGTAAACCTGGCGATGTCAGTATATGGCACAAAGTCATGAGTAGCGGCTCGAATCCATCAGTAGCGGCACAAAGCCATCAATAGTGGCACAAAGCCATAAATATTGCAGCAATGTTGCCAGTAGTAGTAATGCAACAAAGCTTCCAGTAATAGAATTTAAGCCATCAGCAGGTCCACAGTAGTCTTGTGCGACCCATGCAACCTTAGGTTCACATCGTCTTGTGCAACCTGTGCGACAATAGCAGTACAGTACACTTCCTCCAAAGCATATAAACCTATCCCCATACAAAATGTCATGTCATAAATCATACATATATGTAAAATGTCATACTCAAAAGGAACACTCAAATCATCGCACAAATCAGTCATTTACCCTCGAGGGGTAAAATAGTCTAACACTCACATTTCATGGGCTCAGTTCACCACATGTGCATTCAGACACCCATGTGGCCAAAAGGCCTTCCTTCCGGCTTTTCGACTTTTCAGCTTTTACTGATCTACAGTCTATTCAATGTATGAATACACACCTGTTTGTGAAAAGAGTGTAGTTCCCTCGAACACCAAACTTGATCAAACACTTAAGGTTCTTCACCCCTTAGACGCCGCCGAAGATCGATTATAGATTACTACAGATAGAAAAAAAGAATTATGAAACCAATTCTTAAGGGTGGAAACAATCGATTCAAAATCCTCAACAAGATAGTCGCTAAGACGAGGCAGAACTAATATCACCACTCCCCACCCAAATCGACAGAGAAGAATAACAGAAAGAATCGGCTCCTAAAAGGTCAATGCAAAGAGGGTACAATTGGCTAGGGAAAACTGATTAAGAGAAAGAAATAAGAGAGGAGGGATGGTTCAACTATGGAAATGAAAATTCGAAGAAGGAGAAATGATGGAGAGATGAAATATATTAAACAAGGTATCGTTCGGTAGAGCGAAGTCAAAGTAATTAACACAAAACATCCCCAAACGATCACAAATAAGTTTCGGCTACTAAACCAGCATAAACAAAAGAGAACGAAAGAAGCAAAAGGAGCCAGCTACCAAAAAAAAGAGCAAGCAATAGCCAAATTTGGCACTAAGTGCCTATGACTCATTTTGGCAGAGGAAGAGTCCTATTTTTGGCAACCAACTCCCTCTCCCTTACTCCTTGATCTACTCCAAGGATTTCTCCTAAATTTCCTCTTGTCCACCAATTCAAACATTCGAAAAATCCCCCTTTTTCCTCCCTAAATTTGGCCAACAACAGTACTATTCAAACTAGTTCAAATTCTTGTTGTTTCGATCAAACACAACTTCCTCCCATGGCCAACAGCAAAAATAACCTCCATTTGCACAAGCAGGGATTTGAACCTTAGACCACTAGCACACTCCACACGCAACTTACCATTAGGTTAGCAGGCTTTTTTTTTATACTTTTCCAAATTAAACTTATAACCCTACTAGCCAAAGATAGGGGTTTTATCCTTAAAAACCAAAATTTTTTTTGGAAATAAAGGCTTGAATCCAGGACTTCCCAAATACTTCCAGAGCACACAACCACTAAGCCAAACACTCAATTGTGTCACTTCCTTGCACAATTAAATATTTATGTGCAGTCTCCTAATTGCACCCACTCGAGACCAAAAACATCTAGGCCCAAAATTCGGGGTGTTACATGATTTAATATTGGGAATAGATTGTTAACCCAACATGATGCAGTGGTAAATTCTAAGCATAAATACATTGTATTGAAGTGTCAGAATGGTGAGTTACTCCGGGTTGAATCTAAGAAACTAGATGGGTTGTCTAATGTGATTTCAGTAATATTAGTACAGAGATATATTAAAAAGGGGTATGAGGCTTATCTTGTAATTGTACTGGATACCAAAGCATCAAAGTTGAAAATGCAGTCGATGCTAGTTGTTTGTGAGTTTCCTGAAGTATTTTCAGAAGAACTACTTGGTTTACCTCTAGCTAAAGAGGTGGAATTTTCCATAGACATTGTGCCAGGGACGATGCCAATATCTATAGCACCATATAGAATGGCTCCTACGAAATTGAAAGAGCTAAAGGTATAGTTCCAAGATTTGATTGATAAAGGGTTTGCTTGACCTAGCTTTTCACCATGGGGTGCATCGATATTGTTTGTAAAGAAGAAAGATGGATCATTGAGATTATGCATCGATTACAGACAACCTACTAAAGTCACAGTAAATAATAAGTACTCGTTGCCTCGTATAGATGACTTGTTTGATCAATTAAAAGGTGCCATTGTATTTTCAAAAATTAATCTACGATCTGGTTACTATCAGCTATGACTAAAAGATTCAGATGTGTCAAAGATAGCTTTCAGAACTAGATATGGGCATTATGAGTTTTTGGTGATGCCATTCAGATTAACAAATGCCCTGGCGGTATTTATGGATTTAATGAATAGAATTTTTAGACCATACCTAGACAGGTTCATGGACATTTTTATTGACAATATTTGGTTTACTATCGAGAGGTGAATGAGCATGCTGAGCATCTGAGAATTGTATCGCAAACTCTGCGCGAAAAATAGCTGTATGCTAAATTCAGTAAATGTGAATTCTGGCTATGAAAAGTTAGTTTCCTCGGACATGTTGCATTTGCAGAGTATTCGGGTGGATCCGAACAAAATTTTAGCTATTGTAAGTTGGAAGCCACCGAAGAATGTTTCAGAAGTTAGAAGTTTTCTGGGACTAGCAGGATATTATCAGAGATTTGTTAAAGGGTTTTCAATGATACCTTCTATAATGACTCGATTGTTGCAAAAAGAAGTGGAATTCGAGTGGACTGATAAGTGCCAGTAGAGTTTTGATAGATTGAAAACTTTATTGACAGAAATGCCCGTATTAGCCCAACCTGAATCGAGTAAGGAATTTATAGTTTACAGCAATGCCTCATTGAATGGTTTAAGATGTGTATTGATGCAAGATGGTAAAGTAGTGGCTTATGCATCTAGACAGCTAAAACCTCATGAAAGAAGTTACCTGGTAGATAATCTTGAATTAGCGACTATTGTTTTTGCATTGAAAATATGGTGGCATTATCTTTTTGGTGAAAAATGTCACATCTTTACGGATCACAAGAGTCTGAAGTATTTAATGACATAGAAAGAACTGAATTTGAGACAGCGTAGATGGTTGGAATTATAGAAAGATTATGATCTCATTATTGATTACCATCCGGGGAAGCTAATGTAGTGGCGGATGCCTTAAGTTGAAAATCCTTATTTTCCTTACAGGCAAAAGATCTCCGAAGTTTAGAAAAACTATAGTAAGTTGCAAGCAAAATGGATACAAAGTGAATCGACTCTTGACTCAAATTTTCAGACTAGGACTGATGGGTTTTTGTTATTTAGAGGCAGAGTATATGTACCGAGAAGTTTAGAACTAGTACAAAAAATTTTGAATGAAGCTCATAATAGTAATATGTCTATACATCCTGGTAGTAGTAAGATGTATAGTGACTTGAAAAAGATGTACTGGTGGTCGAGAATGAAATGGGATATTTTTGAATTTGTATCAAAGTGTTTGATATGTCAACAAGTGAAGGCAGAACACCAAGTGCCTTCGGGATTATTGTAGCCAACTACAATACCAGAATGGAAATGAGAAAGAGTTACCATAGACTTTGTAACGGGATTACCTTTATCCCCGAAAAAAAAGATGTCGTCTGGGTAATTGTTGATCATTTAACGAAGTCTGCACACTTTATTCCAGTACATATGGATTTTTCATTAGATAAATTGGCTGAATTATATGTCTCTGAGATTGTCAAATTGCATGGAGTGCCTATCTCCATTATTTTAGATAAAGATCCTTGATTTACCTCCTGATTTTGGAGTAAGTTACAAGAAGCTTTGGGCACTCATTTATACTTTAGTACTATATTCCATCCTCAAACAGATGGACAATTTGAACGTGTGATACAGATTTTAGAAGACGCGGTGTTGTATACTTGAATTTGGAGGTAACTGGGAAAAATTCATCTCTTTGATTGAATTTGCTTTCAATAACAGTTATCAATCCAATATAAAAATGGCACCGTATGAAGCTCTATATGGTCGTAAATGTAGAACTCCATTGTATTGGGCAGAGTTAAGGAGAGAAAGATACATGGAGTTGACTTAATCGGGAAACCGAAGATAAGGTGAAGATAATTTAAGACAGTTTAAAAGTCGCCTCAGACCGTCAAAAGTCTAATGCTGATTTAAAGCGGAAAGAGATAGAGTTTCAGGTTGGTGATAAAGTATTCTTGAAAGTGTTACCTTGGAAGAAAGTTCTCCGATTTGGCCGTAAATGAAAACTGAGTCCACTGTTCATTGGGCTATATGAGATCATTGAAAGAATCGGGCCTGTTTCATATCGGTTAGCATTACCAACGGAGCTTGATAAAATTCATAATGTGTTTCATGTGTCTATGCTACGATGATCTCGATCGGATCCTTTACACGTTATTACTCCAATAGAAGTTGACATACAACCTGATATAACTTACAATGAAGAATCGATTAAAATACTGGCATATGAGATGAAAGAGCTAAGAAATAACAAGGTGGCATTAGTAAAAGTTCCCTGGCAACGACATGGATTAGAGGAAGCTACCTGGGAGCCGGAGGATACTATGAGGAAGAAATACCCTAATCTCTTTTCTAGTAAGAATTTTCAAGGACGAAAATTTCTAAGAGGGAGAGTTGTAATAGCCTATTTTTCGGTGAGATCAGAATAGTGGTTTCACACCACAAATCCAAGCCGAAATTTAATATTTTATTTTATGGTTGGTATCATGATAGGAAGGTCACATGAATATTTTGGTACGAAAAGTTTACCGATTGTGTGTTTAATTAGGTAAAGGACTAAATTGCATAAAGGAAAAAGTTGGGTTCTAGTAGCTATAGGTATCAAATAGCTACGGAATTCAAAACTTAAGGTCCTTATATGGTAATTAGACTGTTGAAGAGTAGTTAGTAGATATTTTAATGACTCATCCATGGAAAAATTAGAAAAGGGTAGGGACTAAATTGGGAATCAATAAAATTAATTTATGATAATTAATTAAAAAGAAAAACAATCTATTTTCATATAATCTTCCCCAACTTTTCTATGGAAACCCTAAGAGAGAGGAAGAAAAATTTTCAAGCTCAATAAGGTATGAAATCATGTCCTGTTTTTAGTAATTTCTATATTTTTGGAATTAGGATAGTGTAATGTTTCTATTTAGGGGATATATTTGAAAAGTTATCAAGGTATGAAATTTGGGTCATGGATTAATATGCTAAAAATTAGAAATTTATGGTAGAAAATAAAAAGTTATTCATAGATAAACAACTTTTACAAAGCAAGTTTTGATGAAAACTTGATTTAGGGACTAAAATGAAAAAGTGGTAAAACCAATGGAAAATTTTGAAATTTGTGAAATGTATGTGCTGTAATTCTAATATATAAATTTTGGTTAGACTTGGAATAGGGAGTAAATTGCAATAATTTCATTTTTTTAGGCCTAGGATGAAAACGAAATTTTTGAAAAGGATAGGGGCAGAATGGTAATCCTGCCTAGGATGTAATAAAATGCAAATGTAAATGAAATGTGATAGATTAGTAGTTAAATTTATAAATATAGATCCAGAAAGACCAACTACGGAACTAGATCGAGGAAAGTAAAAAGTTTCGGATTAGTTGACATTCAAAAATGAATCATTTTCAAGGTAAGTACGTGTAACTTAAATATGTATGTTAATATAGTTGAATTGAATTGTATGATTGTGTCGATATGTATGAGATGATACTCATAATGAAATAGTCATAAGTTGTGAAAAATGGACAAATTCTCATGATTCGGTTGAATGTTGAATTTCTAGGGGTTAAAAATAATAGTGCATATGTTGCAGATAGAATTTAGCCTGGACAGGTAAATCTAATGTAAGCCATCTTAAGCTTAGGTTATAAATTGGATTTAGCCCAAACGGGTAATCCATTTAAGCTCTCTAGAGCACATGCTACGATATGATTTAGCCTAGACTGGTAATCCTACTGTAAAATGTACGGCTCAAGAGTAGGCCTTTCTATTATATACCCTAATGGGTACTTTTTCACATGTGTATATGACCCGAACATCCATCGAGATTTCAATAATTCGAGGAAAAAGACTGTAACAACTTGTTTTTGGTCAAATCAGAACAGTGGTTTAGGAACCACAAATCCGAATTCAAAATATTTATTTTATTATTATTTTAATGTTCATAACATGGCATGATGATTGTGTGAAAATTTCGTTAAGAAACTTTATTGTTTAAATGGTCAATTTGATAAAAAGGACTAAATCGCGTAAAGTGTAAAAGTGAAGTTCTATTAGCTAGAAGTATCTAATAGATATAAAACATTAAAGTAAAGGTCCTTATGTTGTAATTAGACCTTTATAATGGTGGGAAGACAATTATAGGCATATATTATGTGATATTTAATGTTTTAAACCAAGGTTAATTCAGTAAATTATGAAATAAGTTAATAATAATAAAAAATAAAACCATCATCTAATATCATCCTCCTTAACCAGTTCTAAAAGAAAGAAAGCTATTCTTTTAGATTTTTCATTCGGCCATGGTTTAAAAGCTCATTTTGGTATGTATTTTGTCCCATTTTTAATGGTTTCTATGTTTTTGAGATCGTTGCAACTAGTACTAACTAGCCCAGGGACTAATTTGCAAAATTGTTAAATATTTTGAATGATGCCATTGATTAATACATGTGTATTTTGAAGTTTCTTGATAGATTTTGAGTAGTTTTTGATAGTTAAAAAAGTATTGCTCAGTGATTTTTAGTGAAAATGCAAAATAGGGATTAAATTGTAAAATGTGTAAAGTTAGTTGTTAAAATGTGAAATAAATGGAAAATATGGGCTTCTAGGGGTATAATAGTAATTCGGCAAGCATGGGTTTAATTTGAATTTCATTAATTTGTGATTTTATGAAATGAGGACTAAATTGTGAAAATGTGAAATATTAGGGGCAAAAGTGTAAATGTATTTTAAAGTGTATTTTGGATTAAATTGAATGAAAAGATGATTGCATGAGTCAATTTTGAATATATTTAGATCAACAAATGAGAAATATGGACTTAGATTGCGAAAAGAATAAAGTTACAGAATAATTGACTCGATTCACCATTTTAGCATCTAAAGTAAGTTCGTATGTTATAATTTCATTTTAAATGTATTCTATGTTCTTTATTATAGAATAAATTGTGATTATGTAACTTCGTGCAAGTTTGGGAATTTGGGAATGATTCGACGATGATTCGATAGTTGAAAGCCCGGTTGGACCTTAGGAATAGTTTAGGATGCTAGTGACATGTCATTAGGGATACTTCAAGTTGGCTTCGGGCCATGATATAGCACTTCAGGTGCAAGATGAACTGATTTGGCTTCGGGCAATGCATATGGGCTGATTTGGCTTTGGGTCATGATATCAGTATTTCGGATAAGATACCTTGATTTGTCTACGGGCCACGGTATAGGTACTTATCGTGTGAGATTCTTAAGTATCTGACTTTTATTCCAAATGGTTCAACAGGTAAATGTAAGTTGAGCATGTGTATGAGATTTGTACGAGATGGTACAAGTATGTGTATAAACTATTTTAGTATTGAATCAAAGAAATGTGGATGAAATTATATAGTTTGGGAATGAGTATATGAAAGGTTTGTTAGTTAGTAAGCTTTATGTTGTTTTATTCAATTTATTGAATTATCTTTGTGTGATTGTATTGAGTTTATTTCATACAAGCTTACTAATCTTTATAGCTTACATCATTTATTTTTCTATGTTTTATAGTGAATTCAAAGCTAGCTCGGATTCAGGGATCATCTGAGACATCGTCACATTATCTACTTATCACTTGGTACCTATGAACTTGGTAATTTAAGTATATGGCATGTATAGGGACTTTGCTCATTTTGGTTATATTTTGGCAATTACTTTTTCCAAATGAATTAGCTTGTAAATGTACATGTTTTGGTTTGTATATATAATGACATGAGTTCGCTTATGATGTAATTTTGACGATTTATATAAGTGTGCAAATAACTTTTGTTTTGAGTTGGTAAATGACATATATTGTGTGTTTGAAGTTGGGTTCATGATGCTTGTTGTGATTAGGTAATTTTGAATGTTAATAGGTGATGATGTGTGAATTGGTATGTTTGGAGAATTGAGCATAATAATTCATATTTGATAATGGTCATTTTGATAATTTGAGAAGAAAAGCATTGGTATGATTTGAGATAGCATATTGTGGTACTTATGTGCATTGAACTGGTTAGTATTGAAATGGTAGGATTTAGGCTTAACTTGGTTGTTTTGGATTGCATAATTTGCTATGATTTTGTGTCATTTGTGTATGTGATGATGTGTACCAAATGCGGTGGCAAAATGGCTTGGTAAATAGCTTATTTTGTCCACACAGGCAGAGACATGGGCATGTGTCTTAGCCGTGTGTGACACACGGCCTTGTTACACGGCCTTGTGTCCCCTAGTGTTGAAATTAAAATCAAGTTAGTATGCTACACACGGCCTCACACACAGGCGTGTGACTTGGCTATATGGCATAAGTTAGTATACCCTATAGGTTTGGCACGACCTAGTACACGGCCTGGCACACGGGCGTGTGTGGCCATTTTTATGGTACACGGGTGTGTGTGGCCATTTTTAGGGCACACGGACTAGGCACATAGGCATATGTGTTGGCCGTGTGACCTGAGTCAGAGAGTTACACGGGGTCAGACACGGGCTGGGACATGACCATGTGGTCACATTTTGAATGTCTACATTCCTGTAACACGGGCGTGCTTGTTGGCCATGTGAGACACATGGCCTGGCCACACGGGTGTGTGTCCCCTGTTGTAAGAAAATTTTTCTAAGTTTTGTAAAAGTTTTATAAGTTATCATTTTAGTCCCGAACCACTCCCAAAGCATGTTTAGGGCCTCATAGGCTCGTATTAGGGACAAATTGGTTGAAATTAATTGATGAATGTATGGAATGATATAATGTATGTGAAAAGTATAATTGTATTGTAAGTCCGATAATGCTCCGTAACCCTATTCCGGCGTTGAATATGGATGATGGGTGTTACATTAATTGGTATTAGAGCTACGATTTAGTTGATTCTAGGACTAACATAGCATATGTGAGAGTCTAGCTATACATGTCATAAATAAACTGTGATAGTGCGATGACTCCTGACATTTTAAAATGTGTTTTTATAGAGTAAATGCATTCTAATCGAGCTATAGCTAATGAGGTTGAAAGTAATGCGCCTGCTCCAGCTCAAGTAATAGCATCGTCTGATTGTAGATCTGTGTCGTGTAGCCAGGGAGGAGAGGTTAGAGAAGTCTTCTTCCAAATGATGAAAGAGTGGTTCAATCAATATACCCAACTGCTCAACAACCTCCACCCCTTCCTACTGGTTCTCATAGCTCCTTAAGGAGTCGAGTTTTTAAGATTGAATAAGCCTCTAGTCGACAAGATCTGTAAACACGGGTCTGAAGAGTTCAAAGCTAATGTTGTCAATGATCCTGAGAGAGCCGAGTTTTGGCTTGAAAATATGATTCGAGTGTTTGATGAGCTTTCTTGCACACCGACTGAATGTTTAAAATGTGTTATATCCCTTCTGAGAGACATCACGTGTTAGTGGTGGAATACGTTAGTATTAGTGGTGCCGAGGGAGAGAGTTAGCTGGGAATTTTTCTAGACTAAGTTCTGAACGAAATACATCAGTCAACAATTTCTGGATCAAAAGCATAAAGAGCTTTTAGACCTGAAACAAGGCCGCATGATTGTAACCTAATATGAAAGATGAACAAGTACGCTCGGGAATATGTTTCTACTGAAGAGATTATGTGCAAGCGGTTTGTTGATGGGTTGAACGAAGATATTAAAATTTTGCTTAGGATATTAGATTTAAAAGAATTTGTGGTGGTAGTTGATCGGGCTTGCAAAGCCAAAGATTTTAGCCAAGAAAAGAAGAAAGCTGATTCTGAGGCTAGAGATTTGAGAAAAAGACCAATGAATAAACCTTACCATTATTCATCAAAGAAATCTGGAGATTCGAATAGTTGATCAAATACATCAGCGGGATATCAGAATAGAGATTGTAGAAATCAACATGTGAACTCTAAAGCTCAAGCTACTTCTGTCTTGAGAGTTGGCAATGTGAAAAACAATAAACTTGAATGTCAACAATGTGGGATAAGACATTTTGGAGAGTGTTGGAATAAGAGTGTTAAAACTTGTTTCAAATGTTGCTCGCTAGATCACTTTATTCGAGATTTCCCAGAATTATCCGATAAAGATAAATTTCAGAATTATTCGAGATTCCCCAGCTGGAGCTTACGCTATTCGCGCTCGCAAAGAAGCATCGTCACTAGATGTGATCACCGGTACATTTTCTCTTTTCGACACTAATGTGATTGCTTTAATTGATCCTAGATCGACACATTCATATGTTTGTAAGAATTTAGTGTCTAGTAAGAAATTGCCTGTTGAGTCTACAGAATTTGTAACTAAAGTATCGAACCTCTTAGGCAAGTATGTTCTAGTTGATAAAGTATGCAAGAACTGTCCATTAATGACTCGGGGCTACTATTTTCCAGCTGACTTGATGGTTTTACCATTTGATGAGTGAGATGTGATTCTAGGTATGGATTGATTGATTCTACATGATGCCATTGTGAACTATAGATGAATGATTATAGAATTGAAATGTCAGAATAATGAAATTCTTCAGATTGAATCTGATGAGTCGAGATGATTACCGGTTGTGATATCGACTATGTTAATTCAGAGATATATGAGAAAAGGTTGTGAAGCATATCTAGCATATGTTTTAGATACTAAGATGTCTGAAAAGAAGATTGAAACAATGCCTGTAGTTTGTGAATATCCGAATGTATTTCCATAAGAATTGCCTGGGTTGCCACCAGTCAAAGAGGTTGAGTTTTCCATTGAGTTAGTATTGGGAACTTCACCGATATATATAGTTTCATACAGAATAGCTCCGAAAAAGTTGAAACTCAGTTGCAAGAGTTAACAGATAGAGGTTTTGAACGACCGAGTTTTTCACCCTAGGGTGCGCCAGTATTGTTTGTAAAGAAGGAAGATGGGTCAATGAGAATGTGTATTGACTATCGACAACTCAACAAGATTATGATAAAGAACAAGTATCCGTTACTGAGAATAGACAATTTTTTCGATCAGTTAAAAGGTGCAATAGTATTTTCGAAGATTGATTTGAGATCAGGTTATTATCAATTAAAAGTTAAAGATTCAGATGTGTCAAAAATTATGTTCAGAATGAGGTACGTACATTATGAATTCCTTGTTATGCCTTTTGGATTGACTAATGCTCTTGCCATTTTTATGGATCTGATGAATCAGATATTTAGACCATAATTAGATAGATTTATTGTTGTGCTCAATGACGACATTCTGATCTTGTCACCAGATGAGTTTGAGCATGCTGGGCACTTGAGGATTATGTTGCAAACATTGAGAGATAAGCAACTGTATGTTAAATTTAGCAAATGTAAGTTTTGGCTATGGGAAGTCAAATTTTTGGGACATATTGTTTCGGCTGATGACATTTGAGTTGATCTGAGTAAGATTTCTACAATTATTGACTGGAAACAACCTAGAAATGTTTCTGAGGTTAGAAGTTTTCTGGGATTGGTTGGTTACTATCGATGTTTTGTAAAAGGGTTCTCGATGATTGCTACACTTATGACCAGACTATTACAGAAAGATGTAAAGTTTGAATGATCCGAGAAATGTAAACAAAGTTTCGATCAATTGATAGCGTTGTTAACTGAGGCACCAGTGTTGGTTCAACCTAAGTCGGGTAAAGAATTTGTGATTTACAGTGACATGTCATTGAATGGTTTGGGTTGTGTATTGATGCAAGATGGAAAAGTTGTAGCGTATGCCTCCAGATAGTTGAAACCACATGAAAAGAATTATCTGATGCATGATTTAGAGTTTGCTGCTATTGTATTTTCATTGAAAATTTAGTTCCATCATTTGTACGGTGAAAAATGCCACATCTTTACTGATCATAAAAGCTTAAAATATATTATGACTTAGAAAGATTTGAATTTGCGACAACGGAGATGGCTTCAGTTACTTAAAGCCTATGAGTTAGTAATTGATTATCACCCAGGGAAAGCGAATGTAGTTGTAGATGCTTTGAGTAGAAAATTGTTTTTTTGCTTTGAGAGCAATGAATACATAGTTGACGTTATCTAATGATGGTTCGATTTTAGCTGAGTTAAAGGCTAAACTGGTTTTTCTTCAACAAAATTTTGAAGCTCAAAAGTGTGATACTGAGTTACAAGCTAAAAGAATGCAACGTGAGTCGACTAGTGATTCAGAGTACCAAATCGGATTTGATGATTGTTTGATGTACCGAAATAGAATCTGCGTATCGAAAAATCTAGAGTTGATTTAGGAAATTTTGCACAAGGTACACAGTAGTTGTTTATCCGTTCATCCTGGAAGTACTAAAATATGCAATGATTTGAAACAACTGTATTGGTTGTCAGATATGAAATGGGACATTTTTTAAATTATAGTGAGATGTTTAGTGTGTCAGCAAGTTAAAGCTGAACATCAAGTGCCTTCGGGTTTACTTCAGCCTGTGATGATACCAAAGTGGAAGTGGGATAGAGTTACTATGGATTTCATATTGGGATTGCCTTTGTCTTCAAAAAAGAAAGATGCTATTTGGGTTATCGTTGATCGATTAACGAAATCATCACATTTCATTCCGGTATGTACTGATTATTCACTAGATAAATTGGTTGAGTTGTATATTTCTGAAACCGTTAGATTGCATAGGGTGCCAATTTCAATTATTTTTGATAGAGATTCGAGTTTTACGTTGTTGTTTTGGAATAAATTACAAGAAGCTTTGGGAACAAAGTTAAATTTTAGTATGACTTTTCATTCGCAAACTGACAGACAGTCTGAGTGAGTAATTCAGGTTCTCAAAGATATGCTCCGGTGTTGTGTTTTAGAATTCAAAAGCAATTGGGAGAAATTTTTTCCATTGATCGAATTTGCGTATAATAACAGCTTTCAATCAAGTATAAAGATGGTACCGTACAAAGCTTTATATGGTCACAATTGCCGAACTCCATTGTACTGGACCGAGCTTAGCGACAAACAGATTCACAGGGGTGATTTGGTTAGAGACACTGAAGAGAAAGTGAAAGTAGTTCGCGACTGTTTGAAAGTAGCTTTTAATCGTCAGAAATCATACGCGGATTTGAAACGGAAAGACATTAAATTTCTTATCCATTATAAAGTGTTTTTGAAAGTATCTCCGTGTAAATAAATACTTCATTTTTGACGTAAAGGCAAATTGAGTCCGTGATTCATCGGGCCGTATAAGATTATTGAAAGAGTAGGTTCGATGGCATACCAGTTAGCTTTACCAACTGAATTAGAAAAGATTCACAATATATTTCAGGTATTGATGTTGCGCCGATATAGATCTAATCCATCACATGTGATTACTTCATTAGAGATCGAAATTCAACCTGATATGACATACAACGAAGAACCGATAAGAATTCTAGCTCGAAAGATTAAAGAACTGAGAAATAAATGCATAGCTTTAGTAAAATTCTTATGGAAATATCATGGTGTCGAAGAGGCTATGTGGGAGACCGAGGAAGCTATGAGAAAAAAATACCCTACCCTTTTCACTGGTAAGATTTTCGAGAACGAAAATCCCTAAGGGAGAGAGTTGTGACAGCCCGTTTTTGGTTAAATCAGAACAATGATTTTGGAACCACAAATCCAAAGTCAAAATATTTATTTTATTACTTTTTTAATGTTTATAACATGGCATGATGATTGTGTGGAAATTTTGTTAAGAAATTTTATTGTTTAAATGGTCAATTTGGTAAAAAGGACTAAATCGTGTAGAGTGTAAAAGTGGAGTTCTATTAGCTAAAAGTATCTAATAGCTATAGAACCTTAAAGTAAAGGTCCTTATGTTGTAATTAAACCTTTATATTGGTGGGTGGACAATTATGGCCATATATTATGTGATATTTAATGTTTTAAACCAATGTTAATTTAGTAAACTATGAAATAAGTTAATAATAAATAAAATAAAATAAAACCATCATCTAATATCATCCTCCTCAACCAGTTCTAAAAGAAAGAAAGCTAATCTTTTAGGTTTTTCATTCGGCCATGGTTTAAAAGCTCATTTATGTATGTATTTTGTCCCGTTTTTAATGATTTCTATGTTTTTTGAGATCGTTGCAACTAGTACTACTAGCGAACCCAGTGACTAATTTGCAAAACTATTAAAGATTTTGAATGATGCTATTGATGAATACATGTGTATTTTGAAGTTTCTTGATAGCTTTTGAATAGAAGCTGATAGTTAAACAAGTTTTGTTAAGTGAATTTTAGTGAAAATGCAAAATAGGGATTAAATTGTGAAATGTGTAAAGTTAGTGGTTAAAATGAGAAATAAATGAAAAATATGGGCTGCTAGTGTATAATAGTAATTTAGAAAGCATGGGTTTAATTGGAATTTCATTCATTTGTGATTTTATGAAATGATGACTAAATTGTGAAAATGTGAAATATTAGGGGCAAAAGTGTAAATGTGTTTTAAAGAGTGTTTTGGATTTAATTGAATGAAAAGATTATTGAATAAGTCAATTTTGGATATATTTGGATCAAGAAAGGAGAAATACAGACTTAGATCGAGGAAAGAATAAAGTTGCAGAATAGTTGACTCGATTCGCCATTTTAGCATCTGAGGTAAGTTCATATGTTATAATTTCATTTTAAATGTTTTTTATATGCTTTGATATAGCATAAATTGTGATTATCTAACTTCAAATAAGTTTGGAAATGATTCGATGATGATTCGACAGTTGAAAGCCCAGTTGGACCTTAGGAATAGTTTAGGATGCTAGTGACATGTCATTAGGGATACTTTGAGTTGGCTTTGGGCCGTGATATAAGTATTTCGGATAAGTTACCTTGATTTGGCTACGGGCCATAGTATAGGTACTTTTTGTGTGAGATTCTTGAGTATCCGACTTCTATACTGATTAGTTCAACGGGTAAATGTAAGATAAGAATACGTATGAGATTTGTACGAGATGGCACAGGTATGTGTATAAACTATTTTAGTATTGAATCGAAGAAATGAGGACGAGATTATATAGTTTGTGAATGAGTATATGAAAGGTTTGTTAGTTAGTAAGTTTTATGTTGTTTTATTTAATTTATTGAATTATATTTGTGAGATTGTATTGAGTTTATTTCATACGAGCTTACTAAGCTTTATAGCTTACATCGTTTATTTTTCTATGTTTTATAGTGAATTCAAAACTAGCTCGGATTCAGGGATCGTCAGAGACATCATCACATTATCTTCCTATCTATTGGTACCTATGAACTTGGTATTTTAAGCATATTGCATATATAGGGACTTTGGTCATCTTGGTTATGTTTTGGTAATGAATTTTTCCAAATGAATTAGCTTGTAAATGTACATGTTTTGGTTTTTATATGATACGTGATATTCGTGACAGGTTTTAAAGATTTATGAAAGAATCGTTCTTGAGACTAGCTTATTATCATGATCAAGTCAAGTGTATCTATCGAACAAGACCGGATTCTCGAACCCAAAAGAACTACGAGTACTAGTATTTACTTCCTTTTTATTGTCTAGCCTAAAAATTAAGAGGTTTGGTTATCTAAACTAATTACTAACTAAGAATGCACAAAAAGAAAATTTGCGAAAATACTTTTGAGAAAATTCGATTGATTAAGACAATACCTAAGGAAAAATCCACCTAGACTTCACTTGTTATTTGACTCTGAATCAAGTGATTTATTTATTTGACTTGATCCGTAGAAATTCCTAAGTTATATTATTATCTCTCTCGAGACTAATAACATCTAGCCATAGGTTGAATAATTGAAATATCTTTCTAATTAAAACCCTAGAATTGCTTTAACTCGATCTATAGATTCCCTTATTAGGTTTCACCCTAATCCGACAAAATCTTATCACCCTATCTCTAGACGTGCAATCAACTCCACTTAATTATGACAAATTTACTCCAAGACAGGGTCTATTCCTCCTCTGAATAAGAGTTTAACTTGAATCAATAACCTGGAATATGAAAACAAGAATTAAGAACACATAATTAAGAACAAGTCAAATATTTATCATACAATTCAGATAATAATAACAATATCCGTCTTAGGTTTTATTACCCTTAGGTATTTAGGGGGTTTAGTTCATACTTATGAAAGAAAACATCTCAAAAGCATGAAGATAACAAAACATAAGAAAACCCAAAACTCCTGAAGGAACTTGAAGGGAGATCTTCAGTCTTGATGATGAATCTAGTTTCTGAGATGGATCAATCGGCTTTCCTTGAGTAATTCCTTGCTTCCTACTCTGTGTTCCCCTTTTAAGTGCCTCCTCAGGTGTTTAAATAGGCCTTAGAATGCCTAAGAGCCCTCAAAATTGGCCTTTTCCGAATAGGGTTATACTTGGGCTCGGTAGGGACACGTCCGTGTGACAAGCTCGTGTTCGATTACTCCAGCCCGTAGTCAAGGCTGTTGAACAGCCACGGGCATGTAGTATACCCATGTAAGTCGTGCTTCAATCCTGCCAAAGGGACACAGCCGCGTGACACGCCCGTGTGAGAAAGTTTAGGCCATGTTGATTTCCCACGTTGGTCTATTTTCTTCGTTTTCAGCCCGTTTCTCGCTCTTTTACCCTCCTATGCTCTCCTAAGTATAAAACATGAAATTAAAGGATTAGGAGCATCGACTTCACCAAATATAAAGAGAAACCATTCATAAATAGGCTAAGCATAGGATAAAAATATGTATAGATTACGGTTTATCAAATATCCCCACACTTAAGCATTTGCTTGTCCTCAAGCAAAAATCCTCAACTCATAATCAAAATAAATTCTTCTCAATTTATAATCCCTATCAATAATATCTCAAAATAATCCATAAGTACTCATACATTGAAAATTCAACTAAAAGTACATCAAATTTTCAAACATTCCAAGTTGAGCATTTTATCATGAAAACATAGGTGTTTCCCCTCATCTAAGTGATTACCTTTGAAAATATCATAGAGTTTAAAATCCTCACTAAAGATTCACTCAAATCACTCAAGGTGTTTAAGGACATCAATAAAAGCACTCATTAGTCAATATGAAAAGTTATTACCATAGGCTTGCTTAAAAATCAAATCTCCACCACTATATATTGAGATGATACATCAATCAAAAAGGTCTTTTAGAGGGTTGTAACATGGCTTTGGTTAGGGGTGTGGTCACAAGCTGAAAGAAGATGTTAGAATCGAGATTGAATTGAAAAATTACCTAGCTAGAAAAAATAACAAGTCATCAGTTGAATACAAGTGAGCTTCTTATAAAAATATGGAATTAACACTCAAGCTCAAAAATGACGAATTACTACTAATATGTATGTAAGTATTTTTTTTAAGAACAAGTCAAATATTTAGAAGAAAAAAACATAACTAAGCAATTTGTTCAAATCAAATCTCAACAAAAATAGGGATCAAATTAGGGGATTTCAATAATAATGGGTTATGGGTTAATATTGAGGGTAAATCAATTAATGGCTTTGTTAGGCTCAAAAGGGGTTCACTAAGGGTTAATTATGGAGGTAGGCTTTTGTGGAGTGAGTGGGTTAAACTTAAGTGCCTTTATCATCTTGACATATCAAATCAAATGGTGTGGTCTTGACATGCATAATCAAGCAAGTTCTAGAATAACAAATCAAAACTGACGCACTCATAATGAAAGTGAACATGAAAGGAATAAAATATGCTCTAAAAGCTCAAGATCTCACAAAAATTATGGCTTTTTGATGTTCAAACTTGTAAATTTCAACTCAAGATAATACTTAAACTTAAGGAAACAACCTAAAAGTTTTTAATTCTTCAAAAATCAACTTATCATGCTTGATTCCCTAATGTCTTAAAGTTTAAACAATCAATGCATAAATACCTATGTTTTAATTCAAGACATATCATAAAAATCATAAATTAATCAAAATTCATTCTAATAGTGATATGAGTGATTCACGTGAGAATAAGACAAAATTCAGGGATTTCTAATGATGATATAAAAGACCTCCCTACACTTAAGATGTGCATTGCCCTCAATGTACAAAGAAAGATATATTGACAAAGATAGATTTATAATCATAAGATAGGGGGAGAAGTGAAACTTCCTGCATGATGAATGAACTCCTTGAATTGTAGTCGTGGAGAATAAACGGCCAAAGCAATGATGAGGGTAGAGGAGGATACTCCGATGGTGGTAGAGGTGGGGTTCCATAAATGCTGCGTCATTGGAGTTTTTACTTCCTGGTTGATAATGAGCTTTGGAGCACTTTATGACTGTGATAAAATCAGGAACTCTATAGGAAATATAGTGAAGCATGTTTACTGTACTCGTAAC
Source organism: Gossypium hirsutum (assembly GCF_007990345.1). Lineage (NCBI taxonomy): Eukaryota > Viridiplantae > Streptophyta > Magnoliopsida > Malvales > Malvaceae > Gossypium > Gossypium hirsutum. The sequence goes on along the minus strand of NC_053433.1, from coordinate 34,744,891 downwards.
GAAATAGCTAAAAATATAAATTGTAAAAACGCAAGATAAAATAGTATTAATAGGAAATAAAAACTAATTTCAAAATAGAAAGATAAAGCTAAAATAGATAATAGGTGTTTATAGAGAAATTGGGGCACACGGCCGTGGGGCACACCAGTGTGCCTTCGTATCAGCCCATGCGTTTCGTGGGTTTCGAAATTGGGCGCATTGGTGTACACGACCATGTTGCATGGCTATGTCAATCTTCGATCGCTTCTCCCATGCTCGTGTATGTAGGCACACACCCGTGTTATTGTGACAGTGTCGACCACGGGGCTGGGCACGGGCGTGTCGAACGACCATGCTAAATTGATATGTTTGCCCATGGTTTTAAAACACGGTTGTGTTTCATTCCGAGGTATGTGTACGGCCTATGGCAAGCCCGTGTGTCTGGCCGTTTGGTTTTGAAAATCTTGTGTTCAGTGACTCAGTTAGTGAATTTAATGTTAAAGACTAAAATTTAAAGAAGTTAGCACTGTTAGTGCTCAAGGTGCCTCCCGAGAAGCGTTTGTTTATAGTCTAAGTTTGACTTTACGTTGTGGGTGTATTTAGGTAACTTCATGGAGCCGTAGCTCCTCTTTATCGTCTTTGAAATTCTCACCGTTATACATATTGAGACGATGTCCATTTACCTTAAAAGTGCCTTGTGATGGATGACTTACCTCTACTGTACCATAGGGAAATATAGTTTGAACTACGAAAGAACTTGACCATCGTGATTTAAGCTTTCCAGTAAACAATTTAAGCCTCGAGTTATATAACAGGACAATATCTCCAACTTCAAATTGCCTTCGTTGCTCTAAACGGGCGTCGTGGCGGCGCTTCGTCACTTCCTTATATAGGAGAGAACTTTCATATGCATTAGCTTGCCACTCATCTAACTCGTTCAACTGCATCAATCTGTTTTCACTTGCAAGTTCAGGGTCAAGGTTTAGAAATTTTATACCCCAGAATGCCTTGTGTTCCAACTAAAACGGTAGGTGACAAATTTTCCCATAAACAAGTCTGTAAGGTGATGTTCCTATGGGAGTTTTAAAAGCAGTTCTATAATCCCATAAAGCATCATCTACTTTCATCGCCCAATCCTTCCTGTTTAATTCTACTGTCTTTTCTAGGATACGTTTAAGCTTTCAGTTCGCTACTTCGACTTGGCCACTAGTTTGAGGGTGATAAGGGGTAGCTGTTCTATGTTGAGCTCTGTATTTCTTGAGGGTCTTGTCAAATTGAGCATTACAAAAATGAGTACCCCTATCACTGATAATTGCTCTAGGTGTACCAAATTGAGAGAAAAGTTTCTTAAGGAATCGTACCACTACTCTAGCATCATTAGTAGGTAAAGCTTGGGCTTCTACCCATTTGGACATATAATCAACAGCTACTAAGATGTATTTATTGACGAATGAACTAGAGAATGGACCCATGAGTCGATACCCCAAACGTCAAATATTTCACATGAGAGCATATATGTCTGAGTCATTTCATCACGTTTGGATATATTACCTGTCCTTTGACATTTGTCGCAAGAAGTAACATACCTGTTAGCGTCTTTGAATAGAGTGGGCCAATAAAAACCTTATTCGAAGACTTTATGTGCAGTCTTATTTCCACCGTAATGTGCTCCAGCCAGTCCTGAGTGGCAATGTTCCAATATTTTCAATGCTTTTGTCTTCGTAATGCATCTCCTAATGATTTGATATGTACATTTACAGAAAAGAAAAGGGTATTCCCAGAAGTAGTTTTTCACATCAGTGAAGAATCGCTTCTTTTGCTGATGTGTCAACCCTTTTAGGATAATGTTAGCGGCTAAAAAATTTACAATATCTGCAAACCAAGGTACTTCATAATTTGTTCTTCAGGGAATGAATCATTTATTTCAATGTCATCTGGTTCTTTGGTACTTGAGTTTTCAAGCCTGGAGAGATGGTCAGCCGCAAGATTTTCAGCTCCTTTCTTATCCTTCATCTCTAAGTCAAATTCCTACAATAATAAGATCCATCAAATGAGTCGAGGTCTTGCATCAGTTTTAGTCAAAAGGCAGCGAAGAGCGGAATGGTCTGTATAAACGACAACTTTAGACAATATTAAATATGGCCTAAATTTATCGAATGCAAAAACCACAGCTAGCAGCTCTTTCTCCGTGGTGGTGTAGTTTTCTTGTGCGGTTGTCAAAGTCCTGCTAGCATAATAGATAGGTTGAAAATGTTTATCTCTTCGCTGTCCCAAAACTACACCTACTGCAAAATCACTCGCGTCGCACATTAGTTCAAAAGGTAAATTCCAATCAGGTGCAATTATAATTGGAGCTTTAGTCAGTTTATCCTTTAAAGTATTAAATGTTTCTAAACACTCCTGATCTAAATTAAAAGGCACATCTTTTTCTATAATTTAGTCAAAGGCTTAGCTATTTTATAAAAGTCTTTAATAAATCTTCTATAAAACCTAGCATGTCCTAAGAAGCTCCTAATAGCCTTAACCGAATTAGGGGGTAGTTTTTCAATGGTTTCAATTTTAGATTTATCAACCTTAATCCCTCTACTAGAAATTTTATGTCCTAACACAATACCTTCTTGAACCATAAAGTGAAATTTTTCCCAGTTAAGCACAGGGTTTGCTTCCTCACATCTTATTAACACTCATTTTAAATTTTTTAGGCAAAGATGGAAAGAGTTACCGAAAACCAAAAAATCATCCATAAATACCTCCATGACGTCTGCTACGAGTTCATCAAAAATGGCCATCATGCAGTGCTGAAAAGTAGCAGGAGCATTACATAATCAAAAGGCATTCTACGATAAGCAAACGTACCGTATGGACATGTAAATGTCGTCTTTTCTTGATCTTCAAGAGCTATTGGGATTTGGAAATAGCTAGAGAGTCCGTCTAAAAAGCAGTAGTACATGTGTCCTGACAATCTTTCTAACATTTGGTCAATGAATGGAAGGGGAAAGTGGTCTTTTCTCGTGGCATCATTTAGCTTCCTATAATCAATGTACACTCTCCAACCTGTGACTGTCCTTGTTGGGATTAATTCATTCTTCTCATTGGCTACAACAGTTATGCCTCCTTTATTAGGAACAACCTGCACTGGACTCACCCAAGAACTGTCAGAAATAGGATAAATAATTCCAGCATCTAGGAGTTTAATTACCTCAGCTTTAACAACTTCCTTCATGTTGGGGTTCAGTTGTCTTTGGGCTTGCACACATGGTTTATATTCATCTTCCATTAAAATTTAGTAGGTGCAAAAAGAAGGGCTGATCCCTTTAATGTCAGAAATTTTCCAAGCTATGGCCCTTTTATGCTCTCTTAAAACTTGGAGTAATTCCTCTTTCTCCTTGGGTTACAATTTGGATGCAATAATTACCAGTAATGTGGAATTATTTCCAAGGAATGCATATTCCAAGTGATTCAGTAATTGTTTAAGTTCTAGTTTGGGAGGTTCGTCAATAAAGGGTCTTTGCTTAAGTTCATCTTTTACCTTAATTCCCTCATATTCTGCTAGTTTTGGGGAGGTTTCATTGGATTTTAGTTCGGTTCCTATTTCAAAATCATCATCCATCACCTCTCCTTGGGCGAGACACAGTTCCATCGTGTCCTTGTGTGCGATTTCCTAAAAAGAATCTTGAGTAGCATGATCAATAGAGTCGATAAAATAACATGAGTCATCTTGTTCTCTAGAAAATCTCATGACATCATAAATTTTAAAAATAATCTTTTCGTCACCTACTCTAAGTACCAATTTACCACACCCACATCAATTAGAACTCTAGTAGTGGTTAAAAATGGCCGACCTAAAATTAAAGGCACCTCAACATCTTCATCCATGTTAAGCACAACGAAATCAATAGGGAATATAAATTTATCTACTTTTACAAGTATGTCATCTATAATTCCCTAGGATATTTAACAGATCTATCAGCTAATTGAATACTCATCCTAGTGGGTTTAGGTTCCCCAATACCAAGTTGTTTAAACATTTTATGTGGCATCAAATTAATGCTGGCACCTAAATCAGCCAGTGCTTTATCAACATTCAAACTACTAATTAAATAGGGAATAGTAGAACTTCTTGGGTCTTTCAGTTTGGTTGGCAGTCTGTTTTAGAGTATGGCTGAGCACTCTTCACTAAGCTCCACTGTAGATAAGTATTCAAACTTTCTTTTGTTTATTAGAATATCCTTTAAGAATTTTGCATATGTAGGCATCTGCGATATAGCTTCAACAAAAGGTAAGTTAATATGCAGTTGTTTAAAAAGTTTAAGAAATTTACCAAATTGTGCATCCATGCGGTCTTTCTTCAACTTTGTTGGGTATGGGATTAGTGGTTTATATTCTTTTAGCATTAAGTTGTCATTATTTTCAGGTTCAACCTCCTTTCTGTCAGCTTCTTCTGGTAGCTTCTTTTCAGATTCAACTAACACATTCCCACTCCTTAGTGTAACTGCTTTCACGTGCTCTTTTGGGTTAGGTTCAGTGTTACTAGGTAGACTTCCTGGTGGTCTTTCAGATATCAATTTAGCGAGCTAACCTATCTGATTTTCGAGCCCTTGGATCGGCGCTTGTTGATTTTTAAGTGCTGTCTCGGTATTCTAAAAACGAGTTTCTAACACTGAGATGAATTTTGGTAGCATCTCTTCAAGGTTCGACTTTTTCTCTTGTTGGTAGGATGCTTGTTGGAAGCTTGGAGGTGGTGGTCTCTGATTCCCTTGGCCTCCCCATGAGAAATTTGGGTGGTTTCTCCAACCTGCATTATAAGTATTACTATAACGATTATTTTGAGATTAAGGATTATTACCCATGTAATTTAACTACTCGCTCTCTATGTTGTGGCCATAGGGTGGGTTTTCTGAATTGCTTGATCCACCTCCACTTGCTTCGCACTGCATTATTGGGCGAACCTATTAAGAAATAAGAAAACCATCAATTTTTTTATTCAAGAGTTCTACCTAATTAAAGAGCATGGTGACTGAATCGACGTAATAAACATTGGTTGTTTTCATTGGCTTTGTCCTCATGACTTGCCACTGATAGTTATTCAGTGACATCTCCTCTATAAATTCATAGGCATCTTCAGGTGTCTTATTATTGATGGTTCCGCCAGCAACTACGTCAACCATTTGTCGAGTCGAAGAATTCAGGCCATTATGAAAAGTTTGAACCTGTAGCCAGAGTGGTAACCCATGGTGAGGGCATCTTCTCAAGAGGTCCTTGTCTCTCCCATGCATCGTAGAGTGTTTCTAAATCCATCTGCACAAAAGAAGAGATATCATTATGTAATTTGGTTGTCTTAGCGGGTGGAAAATATTTTAATAAAAACTTTTCAGTCATTTGTTCCCAAGTAGTGATTGATCCTCGTGGTAACGAATTCAACCACTGTTTAGCTTGTTTCTCAATGAAAAAGGGAATAACCGAAGGCGAATGGCGTCATCAGAAACGCCATTAATTTTAAATGTATCACATAGTTCCAAAAAGTTTGCCAAGTGAGCGTTGGGATCTTCGTCCTGCAAACCATCAAACTGAACAAATTGTTGTATCATTTGAATTGTGTTAGGTTTCAGTTCAAAAGTATTTGTAGCTACAGCAGGTCTAACTATGCTCAATTCAGTTCTTGTTAAAGAAGCTTTAGCATAATCATAAATAGTGCGCGGATTAGGATTTTGATTAACAGTAATTGTAGAAGGTAGCAAATTTTCTTGCTTTTCAGCCATCTCTTCAGTTGTGGTTGAAGTATCGTCCTCTTTCTCTTCTATGTATCGTAAGCTTTTCCTTATTTCTCTTCAGTTTTTGCGAACTATGTGATCGAGCTCACTATCAAACAGTAACGGTCCTAACGGGTTTCTTCTGGTCATAAACTAGAAAAAACTGTCAGAAGAAAATAAATGAAAAATTAGAAAAGAAAATAAAAAATTAAATTGAAATAAAAGTAAAATGGCTAAAGTATTAAAAATCGAGTGTTCCTAATATCCTAGTTCCTCGACAACAGCACCAAAAACTTGATACGTGATATTCGTGACAGGTTTTAAAGATTTATGAAAGAATCATTCTTGAGACTAACTTATTATCACGATTAAGGCAAGTGTACCGATCGAACAGTAGTATAGTTCAGCAAGACCGGATTGTCGAACCCAAAGGAACTACGAGTACTAGTATTTACTTTCTTTTTATTATCTAGCCTAAAAATTAAGAGGTTTGGTTATCTAAACTGATTACTAACTAAGAATGCACAGAAAGAAAATTTGGGAAAATACTTTTGGGAAAATTCGATTGATTAAGACAATACCTAAGGAAAAATCCACCTAGACTTCACTTGTTATTTGACTTTGAATCATACTATTTATTTATTTGACTTGATCCGTAGAAATTCCTAAGTTATATTATTATCTCTCTCTAGACTAATAACATCTAATCCTAGGTTGAATAATTGAAATCTCTTTCTAATTAACACCCTAGAATTGCATTAACTCGATCTATGGATTCCCTTATTAGGTTTCACCCTAATCCGACAAAATCTTATCACCCTATCTCTAGGCGTTCAATCAAATCCACTTAATTATGACAAATTTACTCTTAGACAGGGTCTATTTCTCCTCTGAATAAGAGCTTTACGTGAATCAATATCCTGGAATATCAAAATAAGAATTAAGAACACATAATTAAGAACAAGTCAAATATTTATCATACAATTCAGATAATAATAACAAGATCCGTCTTAGGTGTCATTCCCTGTAGGTATTTACGGGGTTTAGCTCATACTTATGAAAGAAAGCATCTCAAAAGCATGAAGATAACAAAACATAAGAAAATCCAAAACTCCTGAAGGAACTTGAAGGGAAATCTTTAGTCTTGATGATGAATCTAGTTTCTGAGATGGATCAATCGGCTTTGCTTGAGTAATTTTTTGCTTCCTACTATGTGTCCCCCTTCTAAGTGCCTCCTCAGGTGTTTAAATATGCTTAGAATGCCTAAGAGCCCCCAGAATTTTCCTTTTTCGAATAGGGTTATACTTGGGCTCGGCATGGACACGCCCGTGTGCTATTACTTCAGCCTATGGTCAAGGCTGTTGAACAGGCACGAGCGTGTAGTATACTCGTGTAAGCCGCGCTTCAATCCTGCCAAAGGGACATGGCCCTCTGACACGCCCGTGTGAGAAAGTCCAGGCCGTGTTGATTTCCCACGTGGGTCCATTTTCTCCATTTTCGGCCCGTTTCTCGTTCTTTTTACTCTCCTATGCTCTCCTAAGTATAAAACATGAAATTAAAGGATTAGGAGCATCGAATTCACCAAATCTAAGGAGAAACCATTCATAAATAGGCTAAGCATAGGATAAAAATATGTATAGATTACGGTTTATCAGTATATATAATAACATGAGTTAGCTTATGATGGTGAATTTGATGATGTATATAAGTGTGGAAATGACTTTTGTTTTGAGTTGGTAAATGACCTATATTGTGTAATTGAAGTTGGGTTCATGATGCTTGTTGTGATTAGGTAATTTTGAATGTTAGCAGGTGATGATTTGTGAATTGGTATGTTTGAAGAATGAAGCATAATAATGTCTATTTGATAATTGTCGTTTTGATAATTTGAGAAGACAAGGATTGGTATGATTTGAGATAGCATATTTTGGTACTTATATTCCTTGACTTGGTTGTTTTGGATTGCATAATTTGCTATGATTTGGTGTCATTTGTGTAGGTGATGATGTGTACCAAATGGGTGGAAAAATGGCTTGGTAAATAGCCTATTTTTGTCCACATGGGCAGAGACACAGGCATGTATCTTAGCTGTGTGTGACACACGGTCTTGTTACACGGTCGTGTGTCCCCTGGTGTTGAAATTAAAATCAATTCAGTGTGCTCCACAAGGCCTCACACACGGGCATGTGACTTGCCCGTGTGGCATAAGTAAGTATACCCTACAGGTTTGTCACGGCCTAACACATGGCCTAGCAAATAGGCGTGTGTGGCCATTTTTAGGGGCCACACGGGTGTGTGTTGGCTGTGTGAACCAAGTTAGAGAGTTATATCGGGTTGGACATAGGTTGGGACATGGCCATGTGCTCCCATTTCAAATGTCTACACGGCCTGTGGCACGGGTGTGTCTGGTGGCCACGTGAGACACACGGCCTGGCCACACGGGCTTGTGTCCCTTGTTTTGAGTAAAATTTTCTAAGTTTTGTAAAAGTTTTATAAGTTATCAGTTTAGTCCTGAACCATTCCCAAAGCATGTTTAGGACCTCGTAGCATCGTATTAGGGACAAATTGATTGAGATTAATTGATGAATGTATGAAATGATATAATGTATGTGAAAAGTATGTGTAATTGTGTTGTAAATCCAGTAATGCTACATAACCCTATTCTGGCATTGAATACGGGTGAGGGGTGTTACAAAGACCCTTAAAATGTGGAAAGGTGAAACTAATGGTGAATGAGCTCATCTACGTCTACTTGATATTCATTTGTGATTATGTGTGATAGAAGATCTAAAATAATAGAAAGAAAATATAGACAATGAAGAGAATGAAAGCAGAAAATGAATCTTTTAATCTAAAATTGATATCTGTTTTCTATGCTGATACAAGCAAGAATATATACACGTGAAAGGTGAGATAACTGAAGCTAACAACTCCAACTGCATTACAGCTGGACTAACAACCTAACTGACTAATATATCGTTTCTCTGACATGCTCCCATCTTCTCTACCGGAAACACCCAAAGAAAATTTCGAAACCGAACAAACGAGGAAACAGAGAGTGGCTTGATGAGAACATCAGCAACCTGGTCACATGCCGAAACCTCACCAACCGCAAGCAAGCCATCAGCGACTTTCACGTGAACAGAACATAGATCTAACTCCACATGTTTGAATTTAGAATGAAGAACAGGATTGGCAACAACAGCAACGGCACTAGAATTATCACACCAGAGAGCAGGAACATCAATAGAAGACAGATGTAATTCATACAGAAGCGACAACAACCAGGTAACATCACTAGCAGTAGCAGCCAGACTCCGATATTCAGCCTCATCCGTAGATCGAGACATGACTTGTTACTTTTTGGAGGACCAAGAGACAGAAGTTTGACCATAAAAAGCACAGTACCCAGTTGTGGACCGACGATCGTCAACATCAAGCCCCCAATTGGCATCAGCATAACTCACCAGAGACAACCGATCGGAGGGTCGAAAAACGTACATAAGTATCGCAAAATGCGCTTTAATGCGACCAGATGTTCAAAAGTTGGAGAATGCATAAACTGACAAACCCTATTCACGACATAAGCAATATCTGGGCAAGTTAAAACTATATATTGTAAAGCTCCAGCTAGACTTCTATACTCAGTGGGATCACTCAGATGATCACCATTATCTTTAGAAAGAACAGACGAGCTAACCATAGGTGTGTTTACATTCTTTGCGTTCGCCAAGCCACTACGCTCAAGAAGATCACGGATGTATTTCCGTTGGCACAAATGAAGACTACCAGCAGACGTACGTGTAACCTCAATGCCAAGAAAGTAGTGGAGATCTCCCATATCTTTAAGGGAAAACTCGCAATGCAACTGTCGAACAAAAACATCAATGCTATCTGGTAGATTACCAGTAATAATAATATCATCCAGATAAACCAAAACATACAAAGTGGAAGTAGTCATAACACGCACAAATAACGAGGCGTCAAATTTAGACAAAGTAAACCCTGTCAAAAGAAGAAAACCTTTCAGTTTGTCGAACCAGGCACGGGGAGCTTGATGTAAGCTATACAATGCTTTGGTCAGACAACAGACCAAATGCTCGCCATTAGGACCAGTCTGAGCATACCCCGGGGGTTGCTGCATAAACACCTCATCCTTGAGATCACCGTTTAAGAAAGCATTGTTCACATCAACTTGACGGAGTGTCCACCCTTTAGACACAACCACAGATAATATGAGTCTAATAGTAGCAGGTTTGACCACAGGACTAAATGTTTCTTTAAGATCACAGAGGGGCATGTGAACAACCTTTAGCAACCAAACAAGCCTTTCGACGATCAATAGTCCCATCAGGATGTCTTTTAACCTTAAACAACCACTTACACCCAATGACTTTCCGCCCAGGGGGTAAGGGTACCAGGGTCCAGGTAGAATTAGCTGAAAGAGCATCAAACTCAACTTGCACAGCTAACTTCCATTCTGGATGAGCCAGAGCATCCTCCATAGTACGAGGTTCAAAATCATCCGCTTCCACATGGAGAACCTTAGGTTTAAAAATGCCTGCCTTAGACCGAGTTACCATGCGATGAGTGTTGACAAGAGGAGGGGCAGAAATTTGAGGTGTTTCAGCAACAGCAACCGGTTGAGAAGTACTACAAGTAGCATGAGAGTCAACAGGAATAAATGGACTAGGAGTGAGGGAGTGTCGAATTGGAGGCGGACCAGGTGGATGAGCCGCACATGACTGAGCAGCAGACGATCGGACAACAGGAACATGAGTAGAAACAAAATCACTGAGAGTTGAACCATTAGTGTCAGAACTTATAGCAGGAGATACGGAGAACATAAACTGACTTTAATCAAATACCACATGACGAGAAACAACCACCTTACCATCCGGTGTGAGACAGTAATACCCCTTATGTTGAGAGCTATAACCTAAGAATGTACAAGGTTGGGACCGGAACTCCAGCTTGTGCTTTAGAAAAGGTCTCAAGAATGGAAAACAACAGTAGCCAAAAACATGTAGATGATGATATGTAGGTTCGGTCCGATACAAGGCCTGATAAGGAGAGCGACCCTTCAGTACAGGCGTAGGCAACTGGTTGACAAGATGAACAACACTACAGAAGGCATATCCCCAATAAACCATGGGAAGATTAGCTTGAGCTAAGAGAGTAAGCCCAGTCTCCACAACATGCCTGTGCTTACGTTCAGTAACACCATTCTGTTCGGAGGTATGTGGACAAGACAAACGATGCAAAATTCCTTGACTTGTTAGAACGGATGCAAAAGGCCAAAATTCTCCTCCCCAGTCGCTCTGAAAGTTGTAAATGTGTTTGCCAAATTGAGTAAAACCATTTTCTGGAACTGAAGGAAGCACTCAAGCGCCTGAGATTTACGCTTAAGAAGATACACCCAAGTAAATCGACTGCTCATGTCAATAAAAGAAACATAGTACAGATTACCTTCACACGAAACCGAAGCGGGACCCCACAAATCAGAAAAAATCAATTCAAATGAGTCCAAATATTCAGTAGTAGAAGATACAAAAGGCAATTTATGTGCTTTCCCTTGTTGACAAGCAACACAAACATTTTCAGAACATTTCTTAGTAGAAACAATATTACATTTATTAAGAACATCTTTAACGACAGCAGCAGACGGATGTCTAAGGCGTTTATGCCACAAATCAAAAACATTATCACTCACAGATCTAGACACAACTTCAGAATTATGAATGGACGGAGCTGGAGCAGAGGGAAGCGAATGACCAACTGTTAAGTGATAAAGACCATCACGAACTTGGCCCCGCATCAAGACCTCCTGTGTCTGGGCATCCTTAATAACACAATGTGAGGAGTGATATTCAAAAAAATACATTATTATCAGAGGCAAACTGAGAGACAGATATAAGGTTCTTTCGAATACTTGGCACACAAAGAACATTAGAGAGATGCAACAATTTATTCGGCGTAGACAGAATCGTGTTCACAACAAAGTGAATTTTAGTAGATGGTCCATTTCCCATTAGAAGAGAAGATTTACCTGAGTAAGGAACAGAGGCATCTAACCCTGTAGCATTCTGACAGACATGGTGTGTAGCCCCTGAATTAGGGCACCAAGATGTGCTCCCGACCGGCAACGGAACATACGAATCACTGCCACTAAAATTTGAATCATAAGCGGTGGCGTCAGAAAAATCAGAGGCATGAAACTTAAGAAGCCGAGGTATCCCAATGAACTGAGAGGAATCATACGAAGAGGAGTCGACATCAAATACGCGTGCACGTGGCTTTATCCGCCAAGGAACCGTAGGAGCATGATGCTGCAAAGGCCTGTCAAGATTAACACAATTAACATTGGGTTCAGAGGAAATAGGCCTATCATTGAGTCGAGGTCGAACAGATCCACGAGGTTTAAAAACTTGGCCGGCATCAAGTGGCCCATAGGCCTTTGCAGATGTGCCACCAATATTACCAATCTGTTGGCCCAAAATTTGAGGCCCAATAAGTGCACGAAATCCATTATTCGGTGGCCTACCTCCATTTGGCACAAATAAAGTTGGCCCAAAGGAGTTATGCATTGGACGTGGCCCACGTGCATCCACGTTTGGAATCCCCACATTCGGCCTGGAATAACTAGGAGAAAAGACACCCCAATTTTGACCATTACCATTCCAATTTTGACCATTACCATTCCAATTTTGACCATTAAAATTAGCCTGCCAATTTTGACCAGTACCATTCCAACTTTGACCAGTACCATTAGCTTGCCAATTTTGACCATTACCACCATTGCCATTCTAATTTTGACCATTACCAGTTGGAAATCGAGAGCCACCAAACGTTGATACTCCTTGCAGTGCGAGCGGATCTTCAGTCGGCGATTGCTCATCTCGTGAATAACGGTAGTAACACCTTTGAGCAAGGTGACCAAACCAGCTGCATATTTGACACTGTATCCGGGGTCGAAAATAGCGACCATGACCACGAAAAGAAGACCGTCCACCACGAGAAGAGTCATCAACCACCGGCGACTGTGATCCTTCAACAAGATTCGCCGTAATCAGCACATCTTGGACAGTCCTTTCCTGATGAGCTTCACACTCAAGGAGAGCATCAACAACACGTTGAAATGGAAGAGACTCTGAAGAGAGCGAGACAAAAGAGACAACAGCATCATACTCAGACGACAGACCCGCAAGTAAAATCGTCGTCCGCTCAGCCTCTGAAATCTGAGAACCGGATGCTGCAAGGAGAGCACACAAACCTTTAATTTTATCAACATAGGATCGGATGGAGAGACTACCTTCTTGAGGGAATGAAGTTCGTGTAGAAATTGCGACTGCTTCACACTTGTATCAACAGCAAACAAACTGGTGGCCATGATCCACACATCACAAGCCGTACGAACATCCGTGAAAGATGACAGAAAAGATGAGCTAATGGTAGAGAGAAGCCACGACATGAGAAGATTATCTTGTTGCTCAAAAACAGAGGAAGACGGATTAACACTAAGCATGCTGTCGGATGACTGAACAAACTTCGTTGGAGCAGTCAAGGAGCTGTCAAGAAAACCAATGAGGCCATATCCAGCAAGAATGAAACGCACCTGCGTTACCATTGAAGAAACGTCCGTTCGTCAAGCTTCACGACATCATGACGGGGAAACGAAGTGACAACACGATCACCAGCGAAGACTGAACCATTCAGCTCAGTCGACTCAGAGTCAGCGGAGTGTATGGTGGCCATTCCCAAGAACTACCAAGCGAATGATACCATGATAGAAGATCTAAAATAATAGAAAGAAAATATAGACAATGAAGAGAATGAAAGCAGAAAATGAATCTTTTAATCTAAAATTGATATCTGTTTTCTATGCTGATACAAGCAAGAATATATACACGTGAAAGGTGAGATAACTGAAGCTAACAACTCCAACTGCATTACAGCTGAACTAACAACCTAATTGACTAATATATCGTTTCTCTAACAATCTGACCAACTTGTTGAATAAGTGTATGTGTGTTTAGGTAGCTTATCCAAAATCGATGGAATGTAAATTTATGTATGCTTGTATTATCAAATATGATCGGTAAGTTTATTTTCCGTTATACGAATTAGTAAGCATAAAATGCTTACTTCGTTTAATTTTCCCTATTTTATAGTGCTCAGGGCTTGCAAAGGTTGGAAGTCGGTCGTAGTAGTCATCACACTATCCACTATCACATTTTGGTATAAATAGAAATCTCATTTTGGTATAATGGCATGTATAAGCTTATTTGAACAATGATAGCTTGTAATTGTTGTTTTCTAATCTAGCCATTGGAGTGTCTAGTGATGGTTTAAGTTTGGATATTTTTGAAGTAATATTTTGGTAATCGCATAAGTGCTTATCATGTGTTAGTTTGTTGGAATTATGTTAGCATATAAGTTTATGTTAAGAGTAAGTTTATATCCTTTGTTACATGAGATAATACCACATGATTGATGGCAAATTTTATGTGAATATGGTGTTGGATTGATGGATATATGCTTGTGAGTTTTGGTGTAGGAAAATGGTAAGTCTTGGGTGACAAATGAGGCTAGGAAATGGCCTTATTTTGTCCACACGGGTAGACACGCTGAAAACACAAAAAATTACACACTTTTTCATACCTTTTAAACTTAAATACATGCAAAATTCGGTTAAATTCTTGTCGAAAAATAATTAATTTTTATAAAATAATCGAAGTGCACTTAAAATATGAACATGTTAAATTTTAGTTAATTTTATAATTATTTTTGATGAATTTTGGTTATTTTCAACAGATTTGCACAAAGGGCGAAAAATGGCTCGGTAGACACTGCTAGAAGCACAAAACCGAGAAGCAATTTGAAGTATAAACGTGAACTAAATTTCAATCTAAGACTGTCCAAAATTATATGTATTTATTCATAATATAATTAATTTTAATTTATATCCAATTTAAATTTGGTTAATAAATTATGATTAATTAATTATGAAAAAAATGGTCTGATTGAACCGAACCAAGTGAACCGAACTGTCCAAGAAGAGGACAGCCCAAAACCGTCTAAGTGCTAACACAATTCAGCTCATTAGCTGATTATTTAAGCTACAAAGATGCCCTTGAAGACTTGTTCAAATTGCAAATTAGCCCCTCAACAATTAATGGCTTTGAAGATTTGCCCCAAGCCATATTTAGCAAAATTGAAGCCATCAACTTTGCCACATAGATAGCCAGCCAAGGGGTGGCTCTTTGGCTGCTATTTTTAGCAAATTTTAGCTGCCACGTTCAGCTATAAAAACCCCCTTGGCTGATCATTGAAAGCATCCCTCATTCATTCACATCTCTTCTCTCTTCTCTCACTTTCTCCTCTCATTTTCCCATTCCAAGCCCTTGCTCTCTTGCCGATTTCTCCTATTGGAAAAGGGGTATTCATCAGCCATTTTGGAGCAACATTGAAGTGTTCATAGCAGCCTTGATCAGGCAGGACAACAGAGGATGAAGCTGGAGCAAACTAGTTAAGCCACGGAGAAACACCAAATTTGATTCTTGCTCCCTATCTCTTTAATTTTTGTTGTTGTTATGATGAACATATCTATGAATATTTGTGTTGTTGGAATGGTTAATTTAATCAGCTTAGCTTAAATTTAATCCGTGTTGGTTTGATTGCATTTCATCTACTTGAATTATTAAAATTGTGTTTATACTGTTATAGGCCTCGGTAAAATGCTTGATTAAGTAAAATCATGCCTAAGATATTCTTGCATTTCAAATGAGAGGTAGCTAATGAATTAATTATTAAATGGATTGAAATTATAATTAATTGACACAGTACTTAATCAGTGCATGTTTATTCTTATAAGGTAGTTGAAGGTTAAATTAGCAATGTATCTGGCGATACACTTGCCTTGCATAACTTGCAAGATTTTTGTGATTAAACTGTTTCAAGGTAAGAATACCTTGTTACCTCACATTGTCTTTTATATGCTCATTAGATTTAATTAATCATTTGAAATGACATAGGAATATGCAAGAGAATAGTTCAATTTAATGAGTATGTATGTGCAATAACATGTTTGCTTATTAAAATCAGTTTAATCGTTTGAATTAACATAGGGATATATTAAGAGATGAATGGATTTGTGTAGGTGAATATGTTCATAAGTTAGCAAATTATTGAGTTGCCGTGAATTTATTTGTAACAGCATAAGCATGAGTTTAATAATTCTAAGTTAAAGAAATGTAATTAATCCAGCACAATTATGTAATCTTGATTAAATCATATTTTGAAATCGTGCATTAGAACTTTTATTTTTATTTAGTTTAAAATCTTACTTTTCTTAACAACCCTTTTCAAAACAAAATATTTATTTTTTTCACCAAAGTGTTTAAATTAGCATTCATAAATAATTCTTTACACAGTCCCTGTGGGTACGATAACTCGACATTTACTTGTCACTTTATTACTTGTTGCGATTGTGTACACTTGCACATTTCCGTCGTTCCAAGTTTTTGGCACTGTTGTCGAGGACTATTTTAAAAATTCATTATTTGTGAATTTGTTAGTTTCGCATTTTGGTTTAATTTTTTGTTTAAATTCTAACTTAATTAATTTCTTTGTGATTATTTCAAGTGCTTATGAGTATTGATCGAATTATTGACCTACTCCCTATAGACCCTGAGATTGAACGAACTTTTTGACAGCGAAGAAGATAAGCAAGTTAGAGAAGGACCGAAGAGATGAACTTTGAAAATCTGATCCAATAGAACGGAGCAAACCTTGCTCAAAATCCTATCCTTATTGCTGATGATAGGGATAGAGCTTTAAGACAGTATGCCATGCCAGTGTTTAATGATCTTAATCTGGGTATTAGGAGACCCGAAATTAAGGCACAATAGTTCGAGCTGAAGCCAGTCATGTTCTAGATGCTTCAGACAGTGGGCCAATTCAGTGGAATGCCTACTGAAGATCTTCACCTACACTTAAGACTGTTTATGGAGGTGAACAATTCTTCTAAGTTAGCCAGAGTACCCGAAGATGCATTACGATTGAAGTTCATGTATTCACTAGCGGATAGAACTCGAGCCTAGTTGAACTCATTGCCATCAAATTCAATTTTCACATGGCAAGAGTTACTAGAAAGATTCCTTATGAAGTATATCCCACCTAGCAAGAATGCTAAGTTGAGGAATGAGATCACTGCTTTCCAACAAATGGATGATGAGTCCTTGTAGAGGCATGGGAAAGGTACAAAGAATTTTTACGAAAGTGCCTTCATCATGGAATCCCACATTGCATCCAACTTGAGACATTTTATAATGGTCTCAATACTCACACGAGGATGGTAATGGACGTTTCTGCTAACAGTGCTCTCCTTTCTAATTCTTATAATGAGGCTTATGAAATCATTGAGAGAATTGCTAGTAACAATTAACAATGGCCAACCAATCAAGCAGCGTCAGGAAGACGAGTTGCCAGAATGCATGAAGTAGATGGTCTTACTTCACTCGCATCTCAGGTATCATCAATATCCCTAATGTTAAAAACTCTTACTATAATGAGTCTAACAGTTATGCGCCACAGCTACCAACCCAATTTGACAATATAGCCTGTGTCTATTGTGGGGAAGGATATTTGTTTGAAGAATGCCCATCAAACCCAGAATCCATGTACTACATAGGTAACCAGAACCAAAATCGAGGAAGGCAAGGACTACAATCCAATTTCTATAACCCATCGTGGCGAAACCACCCGAATTTTTCCTGGAGTAACCAAGGGGTTAGAACCAGTAATACTTATGCCCAACCTAGATCGACCTAGCCACCTAGTTTTCCCCAACAAGTTTAGAAACCAACCCAAGTTGAACCATCCAATGGCTTTGAAATTTTGTTAAAGGCATACATGGCCAAGAATGATGCCTTAATCCAAAGCCAAGTAGGTACATTGAAAAACCTGGAAAACGAAATGGGTCAGCTTGCAACTGAACTTAAGAACCGGCCACAAGGTGCTTTACCTAGTGATATAGAGAATCTGAGGAATTCGAGGAAGGAGCATTGCAAAGCATTGACATTGAGGAGTGGAAAGACAGTAGAACCCAACACCATCGAAGTTGAAAAGGAGCAAGCTGACGCTCAAGATTAGAGGAAGTTTAACCGAGTGTTGAAATTCTAGTTTCACAAGAACCAGACACTACAAAACCTGACAAGGTAATTTCAAAACTAGCTAATTCTGATCAACTAATAACTTCTTTAGATGCATAATTGCCATAGAAGACGAATCAACCAGTTCCAGTAAAGAAACCACAACCACCCTACCCTCAAAGACTTCAAAAGTAGAAGTAGGAGGTTCAATTCAAGAAGTTCCTAAACATACTCAGGCCATTTCATATCAACATCCCGTTGGTTGAAGCACTTGAGAAAATGCCAAACTACGACAAATTCATGAAGGATATCCTATCCAAAAAGTGAAGACTTGGAGAATTTGAGATGGTAGCTCTAAAGAAGGAATGCATTGCATATCTTCAAGACAAATTACCCCCAAAGTTGAAGGATCCTAGATGTTTTACCATACCTTGCAACATTGGTGCAACATATTGTGGTAAGGCATTATGTGACTTAGGTGCGAGTATTAACTTGATGCCAATGTTAATATTTATGAAGTTGGGGATAGGTGAAGTTAGACTAACTACGGTTACATTTCAATTAGCAGATCAATCCTTAGCACATCCAGAAGAAAAACTGAGGATGTATTGGTACGTGTAGATAAATTTATCTTCCCTGCTGATTTTGTTATTCTAGACTTTAAAGAAGACAAAGAAGTTCCAATTATCTTAGGAATATCGTTCTTAACAACCGAAAGGACCCTTATTGATGTGTAGAAGGGCGAGCTTACTATGCGTGTTCAGGATGATCAAGTAACATTTATGTGACAGCCCAAAGTTGACCCTAGTCGGGAAGTGGTTTCGGGACCGCTAAACCGAGTCACCGAAATGTTTGAATGTGATACTTATTGTGTAGAATATGTAATTATGAATGTGTGAAAATTTCAAGCTTCGATTTGGTTGATTGCATGTGAATTTAGTCAATAGGACTTATGTGAGAAAATTCAAAAATGTGATAGGTCAATGTGTGAGGACCTATTAGTGCATGTGGACAAAGGGGGGACTTGCATGTCAAATTTCCCCCCCTAATGAGTAGTGGCCGGCCATGACAAGGAATGATGGGCAAAACATGTCATGAAACATGTTTTGTTAATGGAAGAATAAAATAAGGAGTATGGGTAATAAAGAAATGGAAAACAAAAGAAAAAAAATGTGTGTGTAGTGTTTGTCCCCCCCCATTGCCGTGAGCTAAAGAAGAGAAAGGGGGAATTTTGTTCATCCTTTTCTCATCTTCATGCTTGCCAAAACTAGAAAGAAAAACAAAGAAAAATTTTCTCATCCTTTGGTTCATCCTTGGCCAAAAATTTTAAGGAGGAAAGAAGAAGAAAGGTGAAGAGATTCGGCCATGCATGTAGCTAGGCTAAGGTATGTTTGATGATGTTCCATGAGAGGCATGCATGTTTTAGTTGTTAGCTTGAGTTCTACCTAACCCATGGTCTAAATCTTGCTATGTGATGGAAATGGCACTTGACCATGGATGCATCATTCTTGGTTGATGTTTGATGTTGTGGTGATGAGGCATGAGGATGAGTTAAGATTCGGCCTAGGTGGAGGTTGTGTTAATGCCATTGCATGCAAAATATGAAGCTTGTTAATGATGCATGTGATGATGGCTTGATGATTCTTGAACCTCCTTTTTAGCATTTTTGTGTGAGCACATATGTGCATTGGTTGCTAAATGGAGAAGAATCGGCTAGCAAGATGTGTGCTAAGGCCGAATGTAACTTTGCATGTTAATGAGCAATGCATGTGTTAAATTGATGAAAAGGGGGAGGATGCTTTACTAGTGTGTATATGTGTGTATTAAGTGTTGAAATCGACCCCAAAAATGGACATGCATATTCGGCCAAGGGGAAAGAAATTAGCTAATATGTTGTGTTGATGCATGATTTTTGCATGTATGAGACTTTAATGTCTAATGTATAAATATGGGCTAAGTGCCTTGTGTTCATCTTTTGATGCCTAAATGATGAAATCAATTTATTTGTTTGATTAAGCTCAAGAGCAAAGGGGAAATAAAACCGATAAAGGGAAGGAAAAAGTGGTTGAATAGCTAGCGGAATCGTTCGACAACACCCGAGGTAAGTTCTTGAGTAAGAGAGCTTAAATTTCGATGTGATTAAATCATGCTCTATGTGTGGCTATTGAGCCGAATGTGCAAGGACAATATGTGCCTTGTGTTTGAGTTTCGTAAACGAAAATGAAATATGAATGTGCCATGAATTATTGTTAGATGTGCATGATTAATTGAATGCTGTCCGGGCTAAGTCCCGAAGGCTTTGTGCTAAGTGAATATATCCGGATTAAGATCCGAAGGCCTTTGTGCGAGATACTAAATCCGGGTTAAGTCCCGAAGGCATTCGTGCGAGTTGTTAAATCCGGGTTAAGTCCCGAAGGCATTCGTGCGAGTTGTTAAATCCGGGTTAAGTCCCGAAGGCATTCGTGCGAATTGTTAAATCCGGGTTATGTCCCGAAGGCATTGTGTGAGTTACTAAATCCGGGCTATGTCCCGAAGGCATTTGAACGAGGAGCTATATCCGGTTAAATCCCGAAGGTACGTGATTTGGTAATGAATGAGCTTGCTGTAAAATTCCAGCGAATACTCGAAAAACATCCCAATATGGGGATATGTTACGTATGTGTTGAATTTAATCGAGCCCTTACAAATAAATGTTCGCTCAGTTGATAAACGAGCTATCGGCCTTCGGCTAAGTTAGTCTATTGTGTATGTGCATAAGGGTTGTTAATGTTGTGAAGCAAGTTTAATATCGATAAATTGCGTATTATGAAATATTCCGTTTAGCTAAATGTGTGATATTCTTTGTTTATGCTGGAATTCCTTGCTCAAACTTACTAAGCATAAATTGCTTACTCGTTACATTGCTCCTCTGTTTTATAGATTTTTGGTTCTCCAGCTATCGGACTCGGGATCTTGAAGTCGAAGTCGTCCACACTATCAAAGGCTCTTTTGGGTACTATTTTGGTTGAATCTTGATATGGCATGTATAGGACTACCCATTGTTGTTTTTCGAGTACTTTATGAAATGTATAAGTGTACAGCCATGCGAAAATGGCTTGTAGAAGTGGAGTATGGCATTAGACCATTCGTGTTTATGAATGTATAGATGGTTTCATGATGTAACTATAGTTGGAATGGAAGTGTTGAGCAAATGATCAGCCACTGGAATGGCTAAGTATGATCATATGTGGGCTTATGTATGACAAGGCCCTAGTTGGTCCATGAAACCCCAAATTAGGTAAGGTTTACTTTGAAAACAGAAGCTGATAGCAGCAGTGGTGTGGATTGGAAAAATCACAAGAATTCGTAGGAGTGGAATTAAATAGTGAATAAATTATGTAATCGAACCTTGATGAATCTACTTTCATATGGAAGTAACGAAACAATCATAGGAACAGTACAGTAAGAGATATTCGGGTTCTTGTGGAACAGGGCCAGAACAGTTTCTGGATTCCCTGTTCCGACTTTGGAAATTCACTATAAATTGACCAGAGATAATTAGGGGTCATACCATATATGTATGGATTCCTCTCTGAGTCTAGTTTCCATAGAAACAAACGGCATCAGTATTGAAGCTCTGTGCAGAGAGATATCCAAGTCGTAATGGGATAAGGTCAGTGTAGTCGACTCCTGTAACATGGGAGACTTTGACTAATAAACTGTACTAATTGGCCCGACCAAAAATTCTAGAAAAAAATACATAGGTGGGGACATGAGTCTAGTTTCAGGGAAAAATCACAAAACTGATTTTCGAGTTGTGAAACTCAAGATATGATTTTTTAAGCGACTAGTACTCAGACTGGGCAGTGTCTGGAAAAATTTTTCAAAGTTTGTTAACATTTCGTGTCCGACTTCGGTGTCGGTCTCGGGTTCGGGGTGTTACAATTTAACATTTTTAAGTCTATATGATTTCTTGACACAATTGATGATTGTTCTGCAGTATCTGATTTATAGGATTTAATAGTGGAGAAGGAGCTCAACTATGTTGAGTATCCA
This sequence comes from Gossypium hirsutum, assembly GCF_007990345.1. Lineage (NCBI taxonomy): Eukaryota > Viridiplantae > Streptophyta > Magnoliopsida > Malvales > Malvaceae > Gossypium > Gossypium hirsutum. Next base: position 34,722,975 of record NC_053433.1, on the reverse strand, counting down.
TTGGAACAAATTTTAACATCAGATCCTCCGAATGATGATGAGGAAGATTAATACTTAGCGTTTTTCGAAGCTAATCGAAAGGGATTTAATTCACAATCCCATTTTGAATCTTTGGAATTCGAGAAAAGGGATTATGCCTGACCAAAAGCGTCAATCAAGGAGCCACCTAAATTAGAACTAAAGGTACTGCCCTCACATTTGAAATATGTTTATTTACGTAACTCTTCTACTCTGCCTGTGATTGTTTCAGCATAATTAACTACTAAGCAAAAAGAGAAACTCAGCCTGGTGCTAAAACAATTCAAGAAGGCTATCAGATGGGCCATAGTTGACATTTGCGGTATTAGTCCATCTATATGCATCACAAGATTATCCTGGAAGATGGCGAAAAAGGGACGACTGATGGACAATGAAGGCTGAACCCCATCATGAAGGACGTAGTCAAGAAACAAATCATCAAGTGGTTAGATGCGGGTATAATTTATTGCATCTCAGATAGTTCATGGATAAGTCTAGTCCAGTGCGTGCCAAAGAAAAGAAGTATCACGATTATTGAAAACGAGAATAACGAGTTGATACCGACTAGAACGGTTACGAGTGTAATAGTCTGATTTTGACACTAGTCGAAATAGTGGTTTTGGGACCACAAATTCTAGTTAGAAAAATATTTTAATATTACTTTCTGTACCTATTATAAGTGAACTGACATGTGTGAAAGCTTCGTATTAAAATTTAACTGTATGTGTGTTTAATTTGATAAAAGGATCTAATCGCGTAAAATGTAAAAGCTGTGTGCTAGATGTCAAAAGTGCCTATTTGACTTGGCTTTGTTTATGAAAGGCCCTAATGTGGTTATTATGCCATTTAAAAGGTTCATGGACATCAATGACCTTTGTAAAATGGTTAAAATAAGGTATGAAAATAAGCCATTATACATGTTCTTGGCTAAAAATAAGAGAAAAATAAAAGAGAAAAGCTTTGGCTAGGGTTCGGGACTTGGAAGCTTTGATTTAAGTATGCTTTTGCTTCAGTTTTTGATAATTTCTACGTTTTTATAATCGTTGCTTCGCATATTATCGAACCCACACCTCAATTTCTGATTTTCTTAATAATTTTGAAATGTGCCATGGATGGATTCATGAGCTTTTGATGTTATAAAATGAAATATTAAAGTTGATATTGGGTTTACATGTTTAGTCTTTGGATTTTTGATAAAATTGAGTATTTTGAGGTAATTTGTAAAAATGTTATTTTGAGGGACTACAACGTGAAATAAATGAAATGTATGAACTTGTATGAGAGATAGGAGAATTCTTCTAAGCATGAATATAAGCAAATTATGTGTATTTTGTGATTTTGTGATTTAGAGACTAAAGTGTCAAAATGTGAAAATGTGAGGGCTATTTTGTAAAATACCCTAAATATGTGTATATGGATTGTATTGAATGATTTGGTGAATAAAAGGGTTAACTTTGAATACCTATAGATTAAGAAAAGAGGAGTTCAGATTTAGACCGAGGGAAGCCAAAGATTGTAGAGTAAACAGTCCGACTCGTTCGTACTTCAAAGATCATGTTAAGTATATTTTGATGTTTTGATTATATATACATTGTATATATGTTTGGTTTGGATGAATACGATGATAAATCAATAGTATTTGGCACTAAGTATGCGATTTAAACTAGCTTCGGCTATATGAGGCACTAAGTGTGCGGTACCGACTTAGCTTCGGCTAATTGAGATGGCACTAAGTGTGCAGAATCCTTCTAGCTTCGGCTAACTGTTGCAGCACTAAGTGTACAGATTTTCAAAGCACAAATAAATTATGGAAAGTCTTAAAATATTTAAATGAAAGGTGAGAATGAAAGTGAATAAGTACGGGAAGATTTAGGTATGTACGATACCTATGTGGTAGATAATACTATGTATGTGAAGCTCATTGATTTGGTATGAACATATGGATTGTGTTGGTATAGATTTGATTGATGATTTGAGAATTTGTAAGTACTTATGTATTGATGATTTTTGGTACGAGCTTACTAAGGTTTTGAAAGCTTACTTTCTGTGTGTTTGCATTGTTTTATAGATATCGAAGCTATTGCAAGCTTGGGGATCGTCAAGGATCATCACCACACTATCAAATCTCAATTTGGTATTTTGAAATTGTACATTTTGAAGTATGGCATGTATAGGCTAGTAGTTGTGGAATTATGTTTTGTGATGTATATACTTAGCCATGTGATTTGGCTAGTTGGTGTTTAAACTCATAGTTGATAATCGCTTATGGTATGTGATGTTAATATGAAATTGTGTTATGCTTTAGTTGGTAAGTTCTGGTAAGTTTAGCTTAAGATTGAATGATGTATGGAAGGAAATGTATTGGTATGATCTTATTTTATGTTGACATGAATTGGTAAGGTTTATAAGTAGGAAATTGGTTGATATTGTTATTATTTAAATGATGAATGTTTTGGCAAAAAATCGGCTAAAATGGTGGTGCATATATGCTTGTTTCTTTGCTTGTAGGTTCACCCAAATTTTGGGTGGCAAATTGGCTATTCAAATGGCTTATTTTTGTCCACACGGCCAAAGACACGGGCGTGTGTCTTAGCCGTGTGCGACACACGACTAAGTTATACGATCGTGTGTCCCCTGGGGTACCCTACAATTGTAAGTCCGGCCCGAACACGGCCAAAGCACACGGGCGTGTGGCTAGCCGATTGGCCTCATCAGGCTCGACCACGGCCAAGGCACACGGACGTGTCTTGTAGCCGTGTGAGCAAATAGTAGCTATGCCCTATTTTGACATGGTTTAGACACACGAGCGTGTCACCTTCGAAAAGTTAAAAATTTTATAAGTTCTGAAACTTTTATATGTTATTAATTTAGTCCTGAATGCAAGTTTAAGTATTGTATGCTCGACTTTATGTTTTTAATGCATGGGAATGAATGACATTTACTATAATGATTTGATATTTGACATACAATTATTCTGAATTGTGCTGTGGGTTCAGTAATGCCTCCTAACCTATTCCGGGATAATTACGAGTTAGGGGTGTTACAATTTTATTGGTATCAAAGCCAAGTTTATTCGATTCTAGGACTACCATAGCATTTCTGAGTTTAGCTATACATGCCATATTTGTGAATTGTGATAGTGTGATGAATCTTGACATTGAAATGTGCTTTTATATAGCAAGTGGATCCCGAAAGAGCCGTAGCAGACGATGTTGAAAGCAATGCGCCTGCTCCCGCGCAAGGGATAGTGCCATCTGATTCTCGACCGAGTACGAGTAGCCGTGATGGTGAGGCTAAACAAGCCTTCTATTAGATGATGAATGATTGGTTCACCTAATATATTAGAACCAATCTGGTTGTACAACAACCTCCACCCTCGATTAATTCTCCACAAACTTCTGTTATGCCACCAACAAATCTGGTTCAGTTAAGCAGACCACCAGTAAATAAGATTAGAAAATATGGTGATAACGAGTTTTGAGCTACAGCGAGCGATGATACTGAAAAAGCCGAGTTCTAGTTAGAGAATACAATAAGAGTGTTTGATGAATCATCTTTGAGTCTAGAAGAATGCATAAAATATGTCATTTCCCTTCTGAGAGATACCGCGTACCATTGGTGGAAGACTTTGACATCTGTGGTTCCAAGTGAATGGGTTACTTGGGATTTCTCTCAAGCTAAATTTCAGAAGAAATGCATTAGTCAGAGATTCATAGATCGGAAACGTAAAGAGTTTCTCGAGCTTAAACAAGGTCGTATGTCTGTCACAAAATATGGGTAGGAATTTGTAAGGCTGAGTCAATATGCTCATGAATCTGTATCTACGTAAGCAATAATGTGCAGAAGATTCGAGGATGGCTTGAACGAGGATATTCGTTTGTTATTCGGGATTTTAGAAATCAAAGAATTTGTTGTGCTTGTTGAACAAGCATGTAAAGCTGAAGATTTTGAAAAAGAGAAAAGAAAAGTTCATTTTGAATCTAGAGAGGTAAGAAAGAGATCATCGAGCAAATTATTTCAATCTGGATCAAAGAAGTTTAAAGATGATAGCAGACGTTCTAAGATTAGTGTGGGCCATTCGAACAGAAATCGTGCTAGATCGCAATCGAATTTCAAATCTTCAGCTACGTCTGTTGCCAGTGTTGATAATATAAAGAATGAAAAGCCTGAGTGTAATCAATATGGAAAACTACACTTCGGTGAATGCTGGGGAAAAATAATAACCAAGCTTGTTATAGTTGTGGTTTAAGAAATCATTTTATAAAATATTGTCCAGATTTAGCTGAAACAGATAATGTTTAGAATCCGAGGCAGATTGGTAACGCTTCTCGTGGTAGACCATCCAGAAATACAGGAAATGTAAGCTGTAGTCAAAAAGGAACAAAAGACATAGCTGTTAGATCTGAGGCTCATGCACCTGCCAGAGCCTATGCTATCCAAGCTAGCGAGGAAACTTCATCGCTAGATGTGATTAGGGTACATTTACTCTTTATGATACTTCTGTGATTGCTTGAATAGATTCTGGATCGACACATTTGTATATATATATGAATTTAGTGAACAGTAAGACTTTTTCTATAGAGTCTACTAAATTCGTAATTAGAGTTTCGAACCCCTGAGGCAGATGTGTTCTGGTTGATAAAGTATGCAAGAAATGTCCATTAATGTTTCGAGACACTTATTTTCCAGCTAATCTAATGCTATTACCTTTTTGATGAATTTGATATAATTTTGGGTATGGATTGGTTAAATTTGCATGATGCTGTTGTGAACTACAAATGGAAAACTATTGATTTGATATGCAAGAATGATGAAATAGTTAGAATTGAATCTAGTGATTTGAGTGGATTGCCTGCAGTGATATCTTCGGTGAAAGCTTTGAGTATTGTAAGAAAAGGTTGTGAATCTTATTTTGCATATGTGATTGATTCGAGAGTGTCAGAAAAGAAAGTTGAATTAGTGCCTGTTGTGTGTGAATTCCCTAAGGTGTTTCCTGAAGAACTTCTGGGATTACCTCCAGTTAGAGAGGTAGAATTTGGTATTGAACTGCTGGTATTACTCCAATTTCAATAGCTCCATACAGAATGGCTTCAACTGAACTAAACGAATTAAAGTCTCAGTTACAAGAGTTGACTGATAGAGGGTTTGCGAGACCGAGTTTCTCACCTTGGAGTGCTCCGGTGCTACTTGTGAAAAAGAAAGACAATACGATGAGAATGTGTATCGATTATCGTCAGTTGAATAAAGTGACTATCAAGAATAAGTATCCTCTGCCCCGAATTGATGATTTGTTTGATCAGTTGTGTGACAGCCCAAAATTGACCCTAGTCGGGAAGTGGTTTCGGGACCGCTAAACCGAGTCACCGAAATGTTTGAATGTCATATTTATTGTCTAAAATATGTGATTATGAAGGTGTGAAAATTTTAGGCTTCGATTTAGTAAATTGCATGTGAATTTAGTCAAAAGGACTTATGGGTGACATTTTTGAAATGTGATAGGCTAATCTACAAGGACCTAATAGTGCATGTAATCAAAAGGGAGGACTTGCATGTCAATTTCCCCCCTAACATGTAGTGGCCGGCCATGAGCATGGGTGGACAAGATGTTATGGCTAAAAACATGTCATAAACATGTTGGGGTAATGCATTATGTAAGGATTAATAAAATAAAGAGCATGGGCAATAAAATATTAGTGTTAGTAGGATGAGAAACAAAAAAAAAAGAAAGGATGTGTGTGATTGTCCCCCCCCATTGCCGTGAGTTGAAGGAAAGAAAAACAAAAAAAAAAGTGTTCATCCTTTGGTTCATCCTTGGCCGAAAATTTTAAGGAGGAAGGAAGAAGAAAGGTTGAAGAGGTTCGGCCATGCATGTAACTAGGCTAAGGTATGTTTGATGATGTTCCATGAGATGCATGCATGTTTTAGTTGTTAGCTTGAGTTCTACCTAGCCCATGGTCTAAATCGTGCTATGTGATGGAAATGACACTCGGCCATGGATGCATCATTCTTGCTTGGTGTTGATGTTGTGTTGGTGAGATATCAAGTTATTTTTGTGACCAAGTTGAGATTTGAATTTTTGGAATGAGTAAGGTTTTCGGCTATGGTAAATATAAGGGTGATGGATGTTGTGTCATGCTAAATCTAGATGAACAATGTTAGTGCTTATATCTCGATATTCATGAGTTTCTTTCTTGGTTTTACCTCAAACCCATAAAGTATTTTAATTGGTGTTGTTAGAGGTTTCGGTCATGGGATTATAAGCTTGTTAGTTTTGATGATGAAATTTATGCCTTGCAAGGGTAAATGGTGTCTTGATGCATTCGGCCATGGTAGAAAGTAGATGTGAAATGGTAATAAGATAAAATGCAAAATGTTAGTATTTGATTACTAGTGTATAAATGCGTATTAGCCGAGTTTTGAATTTGAAACGAAACGGTATATAACCAATACAAGTAACCATACTTGTGGGAAGTATTAAGCATATAATTGGCCTCAACATATACATGCATACTCTGCCACATGAGAAGATTAGTGTTGCATGCATTCGGTTAGAGGCAAGCATATTGATGCCTTTATCTTGGTTAGGACAATCGGCTAAAAGGGAGTGTGGGTTAATATGTTGAGTTGATGCATGATTTCACATGTATGTGACTTTAATGTCTAATGTATAAATATGGGCTAAGTGCCTTGTGTTCCTCTTTTCGATGCTCAAATGATTAAATCAATTTATTTGTTTAATTAAGCTCAAGAACAAAGGGGATCTAAATCCGATAAAGGGAAGGAAAAAGTGGTCGAATAGCCATCAAAATCGTTCGACAACATCCGAGGTAAGTTCTTGAGTAATAGAGCTTAAATTATGATTTGATTAGATCATGTTTTAAGCAAATCAAAATCATGCTCTTTGTGTGTGGCTATTGAGCCGAAATTGCAAGAGTGATAAGTGTCTTGTGTTTGAGTTTTGCTAATGAAAATGAAATACGAATGTGTCATGATTTATTGTTAAATGTGCATGGTTATTCGAATGATGTCCGGGCTAAGTCCCGAAGGCTTTGTGCTAAGCGACCATATCCGGACTAAGATCCGAAGGCATTTGTGCGAGTTACTAATTCCGGGTTAAGCCCGAAGGCATTGGTGCGAGTTACTAAATCCGGGTTAAGTCCCGAAGGCATTTGTGCGAGTTACTATAACCGGGCTATGTCCCGAAAGCATTTGAACGAGTAGTTATATCCGGTTAAATTTCGAAGGTACGTGATTCGGGAATGAACGATCTTGCTGTAAAAATTTCAGTTAATACGCTTGTAACATCCCAACATTGAGGTATGTTTCGTATGTGCTTTGAATTAGTTGAGCCCTTACAAATAAGTATTCGCTCAATTGATAAATGAGCTACCGGCCTTTGGCTAAGTTGATCTTTGTGTATGAATATAAGGGTTGGTAATGTGAAGTGATACGGGGTTGCGCGCGCGGACCAAGATCGAGTTGCCAAGTCACGAGAAACTCCTACGAAAACCCTAAACAATTAGATCTGAAACGAAACAGAAAATTAAAAGATTAGATTTTTGAATTTTCAGATCTGAAATAAAATCCCCAAATCAGCAAAGAATCAAATTGAAAATAGAAATAAGTGTTAGGGTTCTTGAAACCCTCAAGGAGATTGTGATTCTGCCCAATTGAACACCAAGATAGTTTTCCCCAAATTTCGACAATCTAATTTCACCCAAAAAAGAGTATGGAAAAACCCTAGAAATTGGGGATTTTTGGGCTGATTCCTTAAGATAGAAAAAAGGTTGAAAACACAATAGGAACAGAAAATAGATTAGATAATGATTCAGCACAAGTAGAAATAAAGAAAGAATTGACAGTAAGAAATTAAAAGATAAGTCCTAAGAAGCCTTGAAATCTCGAAAGATCTCACAACTCCCTTCAAACGGCTCTAATCTCCCCTCCAAAGAATATCAATGGCAAGAAGAAGGTTGAAAATGGTTCCCACAATCAAAAAGATTGTTAAAACAACTTCTAAAGAAAACTCAAGAGAAAATCCTTGAAGAACTCAAAGAGAATTTTCACTCAAATCAAATCTGAAATTTTCAGTGTAATTGTAATGTAATGTAGGGTGGCTGGCCAAGCCATATAAATAGGCCTTTCAAATGTTTTCCTAATTTAATTAGAACACTAAAACTAAAACTAAAAAAAAACTCCTAATTATTTTAATATGGAAATTCGGCCAAGGGTCTTTTATTTGGGACTCTTAGACTGAATATAAAAATTTAAACTAAGTAAAATAAATAAATAAATAAATAAAAATAAAACTTTACAACTTGGGCCACTTTGACAATTTGGCCTGATTTTCAACTAAGTATGGGTGGATTTCTTGATTGGGCTTGGAAGAATTTGCTTATTGGGCCTCGCCTTTAAGAATTTGGGCTTTTGTGACTCGTATCATTCCCCCCTTCCTCAAAAAGATTCGTCCTCGAATCTGAAAAATCAAATGAACTCGACTTTCCTCTATCGAACGGGACTAATGGCAATTGAGTCCACTGAGAAGAATAGCCATGAGATAGTAAATAGCAACGGAAATAAGCTTGTAGTCCAATCATAAGCATAATAGAACAGGTATAACGCATGTGAATGGACAGATTCAGATTACCATGCAAACAATCTAATTTACTCACCACTGCCTCGTCAAATATTTGAAACAAAGATGGACATGTTTTAAAGCATTCAGTCGTCTCACATTGTTCCCACAAACCATGAATAAATTGCGAGTAATAAATCAAATGGTAAACTTAATCGTCACAAGTAGGTATTTGAAAAGATTCACATGGTTCACAGAGTTGCATAATCATACCATGCATTAATCGACGGTCTATAGATTCACTCACACATGCATTATCAAAAACAAGAATCTTTTTATTAACCATCAAAACAGATAGATCATCAATAAATAAAATAGGACAGTCAAGCACGTTTCGATCTAAGTGTTCATCAACAAGATCTTTATCACTATCCGAGGAGTACAAAAGTGTTTCAAAGGTTTCAAGCATCTTACCTCGATAAGCAGAAGAATAAGGGTCGATTTTACCTTTTTCATTTAAAACAAACCTTCGCTCATCGGGGGCATAGTGTAGTCGAATCTTCGTTGTTGAGTTAACGTTTGTCAAATGGAACTCAAACTTCATGTACAACCACATAAACTGTTTAAGGCACGAATATAAATTGAAAACAAATTTGGAAAATTTCGTTACCTTATTCTCCAAAACAGATTTGGACAAATTCAAGGATTTTACACAAGGTAAATCAAGAGAATAACAAATCAAGCTTCTTTTCGTAATGACTTTATCAACCACAATCGAAGAGTAACAATTAATCGGATCAAAATGAGGGGATCTTTTAAGAACTAAGTCACCAAAAGTTTTATCAATAATTTTCAAATCTGCACTGGACTCGGTTTCTAAAATTTCCTTACCTCGCTTACCTTCGGGATCATGTAGTGTGATTTCATCTTTGCTTAAGTTGATCGTATGAAAGCATTTTTCATTTGAGAGGTATTGAATTTGAAAGTTATCTTTCGATCTTTCGGGAACCTGAAAAGTAGAAACACAAGAAAAATTCATATCTTGGTTAGTGGAAACATTCCTCACTACCCTTTCCATGTCTTTTTCTTTTGTTTCTTTTTCTAATTCATTTTCTCTTCTTTCTTCAATTTCTTTTTCACTCTCAATCTCTTTTTGCTCTTTTTCATTCTCTTTTTCTTTTTCCTCACTTGTTTTAACAGAATTTTTCAGTTTGATTTGGTCCTCATGGACTTGTTCCAGAGTGAGCGGCACTAAGGTGAGTTTCTTTCCTTGATGCTTGAAAGAATACCTATTGGTACGACCATCGTGAGTGACTTTTCGATCCAGTTGCCACGGTTCTCCTAGCAACAAATGGCAGGCTTGAATAGGCATTACGTCACACACAACTTCGTCTTGATACTTACCGATAGAAAAGGCAATGCGAACTTGTTGAGTGACCCTAAATTGGCCTTCGTTGCTAAGCCCTTGTAGTTGATAAGGTTGTGGATGCTTGGTAGTGGTTAAGCAAAGCTTTTCCACCATCGTCGTGCTGGCTATGTTCGAGCAACTTTCACCATCAATAATAACTCTACAAAGCTTACCTTGTACGTGGCAGCGAGTATGAAAGAGATGTTCTCGTTGCTGCTCGCTCTTTGGTTTTGCCAAAGATGATTGTCCATGATCATGACAATCATCATCCATTCCAGGGACACGTTGAGGGTTGCACCTATAGGGCTGGTTATCCCTATCTTCCTTAATTGGATCTCGATATTGATGTTTTTGATTCACTCGTACCTCATTCAAAGTAGTATTCAATGCTTGAATTGTAGCATTTATTTGTGTGATTGCAGCAGTATGTCTGTCTAACTGTTGTTGGACTTTCATAAGTGCATCATTATTATCACCTTTAGACATCTTCAAAACCTGTAAAAAATAAACACTCAATACTCAAAAATAAAAGTTAGCAAACCTCACCATTAATCACTCAAAAAGAAAAATCAAATTCTCAATGAGGTCGAATTCAATCTTGTGAGTTCTTTATCAGAGTTTATATCAACCAATTAGAGAGTGTGAACCAAACTACCAAAGAATCCTAATTTGCACTAGGATGCCAAAAACTGACGAGACACCAAGTGATTCGTGTTGCACCGAGGAAGGATTGTGCACACGTTTAAATCCTACTAACACAAGAAACAAGAAGGTGTTAGATATTTTAAAAGGATAATAAAAAGCAAACAAATGAAAACCTACAGCTAAGAATCAATAAAAATTGCTGAAAACAGAAACTTGAAAACTGCGGAGTAACTTGACAACTTCGTTAGAGGTGTTCCCGATCTCAAAAAATCACAAAATTAAATCTGGAATGTCTTCAAATATTGAATTTTTTATCTGGAAAATTTGGGCACCAAATTCAACCCGCTGAATATTTTTTTAATTTTTTATTGGATTTTGTCTTTTTTCAATTTTTTGACTTTTTCGACTTATTTTTTTGCGGGAAATATTTTTGTATATTCAATAACAGTGCCAAAAATATGTATGTAAAATTTTAGATCAATCAGAAAACGTTTACCCACTCAAATGAATTTTTTTTCGAAAATTTTTCTGGGTAAAACTGCTGTTTGTAATTTAAAAAATAGAGATCAGTTTAGAAATCAACCAAGAACACCCAAAACGCCCAAAATCTGATACCAAATGATACGGGGTTGCGCGCGCGGACCAAGATCGAGTTGCCAAGTCACGAGAAACTCCTACGAAAACCCTAAACAATTAGATCTGAAACGAAACAGAAAATTAAAAGATTAGATTTTTGAATTTTCAAATCTGAAATAAAATCCCCAAATCAGCAAAGAATCAAATTAAGAATAGAAATAAGTGTTAGGGTTCTTGAAACCCTCAAGGAGATTGTGATTCTGCCCAATTGAACACCAAGATAGTTTTCCCCAAATTTCGACAATCTAATTTCACCCAAAAAAGAGTATGGAAAAACCCTAGAAATTGGGGATTTTTGGGCTGATTCCTTAAGATAGAAAAAGGCTGAAAACACAATAAGAACAGAAAATAGATTAGATAATGATTCAGCACAAGTAGAAATAAAGAAAGAATTGACAGTAAGAAATTAAAAGATAAGTCCTAAGAAGCCTTGAAATCTCGAAAGATCTCACAACTCTCTTCAAACGGCTCTAATCTCCCCTCCAAAGAATATCAATGGCAAGAAGAAGGTTGAAGATGGCTCCCACAATCAAAAAGATTGTTAAAACAACTTCTAAAGAAAACTCAAGAGAAAATCCTTGAAGAACTCAAAGAGAATTTTCACTCAAATCAAATCTGAAATTTTCAATGTAATTGTAATGTAATGTAGGGTGGCTGGCCAAGCCATATAAATAGGCCTTTCAAATGTTTTCCTAATTTAATTAGAACACTAAAACTAAAACTAAAAAAAACTCCTAATTATTTTAATATGGAAATTCGGCCAAGGGTCTTTTATTTGGGACTCTTGGACTGAATATAAAAATTTAAACTAAGTAAAATAAATAAATAAATAAATAAAAATAAAACTTTACAACTTGGGCCACTTTGACAATTTGGCCTGATTTTCAACTAAGTATGGGTGGATTTCTTGATTGGGCTTGGAAGAATTTGCTTATTGGGCCTCGCCTTCAAGAATTTGGGCTTTTGTGACTCGTATCATGAAGTAAGTATGATATTGAAAATTTGTGCATATGAAATTATTTGTTTAGCTACATGAATGCTATACTTTTGTTGTGCTGGAATCCCTTGCTCAAAACTTACTAAGCATAAATTGCTTACTCCGTTTCTTTGTTTCTCTGTTTTATAGATTTTGGCTTGTCAGCTATCGGACTCGGGATTTTTGGAAGTCGAAGTCTCCCACACTATCAAAGCCCCCTTTTGGTACAATTTTGGTTGAACTTTGAAATGGCATGATAGGACTACCCTTTTGTTGTTGGTCATGAACCCTTCGATATTGTGTAAATTTGGATAGCCATGCGAAAATGGCTTAAATATACTTTAATCATAGCATTATAGTCGTTTTGTATGTTGTCCGTCGAGAGGTATGGAAATGTTGGCAACGGTTAGCCATGGGAATGGTTATTCATGATCACTTTTGATATATGTATGACAAACTCTAGTTGATCCATGAAGGATCATGAAATAGGTAAAGTTTACCTTAAAAATAGATGCTGGCAGCAGCAGTGATGTGGATGTGAAAAATCACTAAAAATAGTAGTAATGGAATTAAATAGTGAATAAATTATGTAATCTAACCTTGATGAATCTATTTTCATAGGAAAGTAACGAAATGTTCATATGAACAGTATATTATGAGATATTCAGGTTCTCGTGAGACAGGGCCAGAATGGTTTCTGGATTCCCTGTTCCGACTTTGGAAATTCATTATAAATTAACCAGAGATAATTAGAAGTCATGCCATATATGCATAGATTACCTTTTGAGTCTAGTTTCTATAGAAACAAACGACATCAGTATTGAAGCCCTGTACAGGGAGATATCCAAATCGTAATGCATGAAGGTCAGTGTAGTCGCACCCTGTAACAGGGGAGACTTTAACTAATAAACTGTACTAATTGGCCTGACCAAAAATTCTAGAAAAAAATATGTAGATGGAAATATGAGTCTAGTTTCAAGGAAAAATTACGAAACTGATTTTCGAGTTTTAGAACTCAAGATATGATTTTTAAGGTGACAGTGACACAGTTAGCCAACTGCCTGGAAATTTTTAAAATGGACTGTAAAAGTAAATGAATTAAGTCGGTTAGCACCTCGTGTTCGACTACAGAAACGGTCTCGGGTACGGGGTGTTACAATTTTATTGGTATCAGAGCTACGGTTTAGTCGATTCTAGGACTACCGTAATACGTTTGGGTCTAGCTATACATGCCATTTTGTGATTATTTGATAGTGTGGTGATTTCTGACGATTGAAAATGTGTTTATTTATAGTAATGGATCCCGATCCCGACCGAGCGGTAGCTGATGATCTTGAGAGTGTGGCGCCTACTCCCGCACAAGGGACAGCTCCGGCGGACTCTCAACCGATTGCTAGTAATCCGAATGACGAAGCTAGACAAGCTTTCTATAGCGTAATGAATGATTGGTTCAACCAATACATTCGAACTAATATGGCTGTTCCACAACCTCTATTCCCGACTAATGCCACCCCCGCACCTACAATACCTCCGGAAACTGACCAAATAAGGTCAAATAAGCCCCCAGTTGACAGAATCCGAAAACATGGGGCTACTGAATTTAAGGCTACGGATAGTGATGATGCCAAGCAAGTTGAATTTTGGTTGGACAACACTATTCGGGTACTCGATGAGCTATCTTGCACACCCGATGAGTGCCTAAAGTGTGCTATCTCCTTGCTACGTGATTCTGCCTACTATTGGTGGAATACGTTGACTTCTGTTGTGCCTAAAGAGCAAGTAACTTTGGAGTTTTTCCAAACCGAGTTTCGGAAAAAGTATATCAGTCAGAGATTTATGGATAAAAAACGGAAGGAATTTCTTGAACTTAAACAAGGTTCCATGTCGATTACCGACTATGAACGAAAGTTTGTAAGGCTTAGCCGATACGCACGAGAATGCATTTCCTCAGAAGCCGTAATGTGTAAACGTTTCGAGGATGGATTGAATGATGATATAAAGCTGTATGTTGGCATTTTGGAAATCCGAGAATTTGTGGCACTTGTCGAGCGAGCTTGCAAAGCCGAGGAGCTCAGTATGGAGAAAAGAAAAGCTGAGGCGGGAACAAGGGAGTTTCGTAAGAGGTCTTCGGGGAAGCCCTTCCCACAGTCATCGAAGAAATTTAGAGATGGCTTAGGCCGGTCTAGAGACACTTCGGGCTTTTCTAGACGAGATCGCGATCGACCCCTTTCGAATGCACGAGTCACTTCGGTCGCCAGTGTGGGAAATGATCGTCAAGATAGAACGGAGTGCCAGTATTGTGGCAAATGGCATTCTAGAAGTTGTAGATTCCATGACCGCTTCTGCTACAAGTGCGGGTCAGTTGACCACTTTATCAAAGATTGCCCGAGATTGTCTGAACAGAATGTAAATCAGAGTGGGAAACTGAGTGCTACCACTGCTCGAGGTAGACCATCTAGAAACACGGGAAATGCTAGTGGTGGTCAGAGAGGATCTAGAGATGCTGCGACCAGATCTGAGGCTCGTGCTCCTGCTAGGGCTTATGCTATACGCGCACGCGAGGATGCTTCCTAGCCAGATGTTATTACCGGTACTTTTACTCTCTTTGATACTAATGTGATTGCTTTGATTGACCCTGGTTCTACTCATTCTTATATATGCGAAACCTTAGCATCCAGTAAGACTTTACCTATTGAGTCTACTGAGTTCGTAATTCGGGTGTCAAATCCCTTGGGTCGTTACGTGCTTGTCGACAAAGTGTGTAAGAAATGTCCCCTAGTAATTCGAGGTTCCTGTTTTCCGGCGGACTTGATGCTTTTTCCGTTTGATAAATTTGATGTTATTCTTGGTTTGGATTGGTTGACCGTCATTGATGCAGTTGTGAATTGCAAAAGCAGGACTATGGATTTGAGGTGCGCAAATAACGAGATGATCCGAGTTGAGTCTACGGACTTGGATGGGTTGCCAGCTGTAATATCATCAATGTTGGCCCAGAAATATGTAAGAAAAGGGTGCGAAGCATACCTTGCGTATGTACTTGATGACAAAGAATTAGAAAAGAAACCCGAATCTGTGCCGGTGGTTTGTGAATACCCGGATGTTTTTCCTGAAGAATTACCGGGTTTACCACCTGTTCGGGAGGTAGAGTTTGGTATTGAGCTTGTACCTGGAACTACGCCAATTTTGATAGCTCCATATCGTATGGCACCAACCGAGTTAAAGGAGTTGAAAGCTCAGTTGCAAGAGTTGACTGATAGAGGTTTCGCTCGACCAAGTTTCTCACCTTGGGGTGCACCAGTATTGTTTGTGAAGAAGGAGGACGGAACCATGAGGTTGTGCATCGACTATCGTCAGCTGAATAAAGTGACAATAAAGAATAAATATCCGATACCGCGTATTGATGATTTGTTTGATCAACTAAAGGGAGCCTCAGTGTTTTCAAAGATAGATTTGAGATCGGGTTATTATCAGTTGCGAATTCGAGATTCGGATATACCCAAAACTACTTTCAGAACGAGATACGGCCACTACGAGTTCTTAGTGATGCCGTTTGGGCTCACTAATGCCCCTGCGGTATTTATGGACTTGATGAATCGGATCTTCAGACAGTATTTGAATCGGTTCGTAGTTGTGTTTATTGATGACATCTTGGTCTATTCAAGAGATGAGATCGAACATGCTGAGCACCTGAGATTAGTGTTGCAAATTTTACGGGATAAGCAGTTATATGCTAAGTTCAATAAGTGTGAGTTCTGGTTAAGAGAGGTTAGCTTCTTGGGCCACGTGGTATCCGCATCAGGTATTCGAGTTGACCCAAACAAAATTTCAGCCATACTTAACTGGAAGCCTCCGAGAAATATTACTGAGGTTCGGAGCTTTTTGGACTTGCCGGTTACTACCGACGGTTTGTAAAAGGTTTCTCGATGATAGCCACACCGATGACGAAGCTACTTCAAAAAGATGTTAAGTTCGAATGGACGGAAAAATGTCAGAAAAGTTTTGATCAACTGAAAACTTATTTGACCGAAGCTCCAATTCTGGTGCAGCCCGAATCAGGCAAAGAGTTTGTCATTTATAGTGATGCGTCCCTACTTGGGTTAGGTTGCGTATTGATGCAAAAAGGTCGAGTTGTGGCCTATGCGTCGAGACAATTAAAGCCACATGAGAAAAATTATCCGACCCATGATCTCGAACTAGCTGCCATCGTATTCGCTTTAAAAATATGGCGACATTACTTATTTGGTGAGAAGTGCCATGTATTTTCGGATCACAAAAGTCTCAAATATTTGATGACTCAAAGAGACTAAAATCTGCGACAAAGACGTTGGCTTGAGTTGTTGAAAGATTATGAGCTTGTCATTGATTACCACCCGGGAAAGGCTAATGTGGTTGCGGACTCCTTAAGCCGGAAATCACTGTTTGCTTTACGAGCGATGAATGTACACTTGTCTGTTCTACCCGACAATGTGTTAGTAGCTGAATTAAAGGCCAAACCATTATTGATTCATCAAATTCGTGAAGCTCAGAAAGTCGACGATGAATTGGTTGCAAAACTGGCTGAATGTGTTTCGAATATGGAATCCGAATTTCAAATTGATGATGACGATTGTTTGAGGTTCAGAAGTCGGTTGTGTGTTCCAAGAAATTCAGAACTCATTTCGATGATTCTGAATGAAGCCCATTATAGCCGAATGTCAATTCACCCGGGGAGTACGAAAATGTACAACGATTTGAAACGTCAGTTTTGGTGGCATGGTATGAAACGAGACATCTCCGACTTTGTTTCAAGATGTTTAATATGTCAACAAGTGAAAGCGGAACATGAAGTGCCTTCAAGATTACTTCAGCCGATCATGATACCCGAGTGGAAATGGGATCGAGTCACAATGGACTTTGTGTTCGGACTGCCATTGTTAGCAAGTAAGAAGAATGCGATTTGGGTTGTTGTTGATAGACTGACTAAGTCGGCTCACTTTATCCCCGTGCGTACGGATTTTTCATTGGATAAACTAGCTGAATTGTACGTTTCTCAGATTGTGAGATTACACGGGGTACCTATTTCTATCGTGTCGGATAGAGATCCGAGATTCACCTCACGATTTTTGAAGAAATTGCAAGAAGCTTTGTGTACCAAGCTGCATTTTAGTACTGCTTTTCACCCCCAAACCGATGGTCAATCCGAGCGGATAGTTCAGATACTTGAGGATATGTTGAGATGTTGCATCCTCGAGTTCAGTAGTTCATGGGAACGATATTTACCTTTGATTGAATTCGCTTACAAAAATAGTTTTCAATCAAGTATTAAGATGGCACCTTACGAGGCTTTGTACGGTCGTAAATGTCGTACACCATTGTTTTAGACCGAGCTCGGTGAAAGTAAAATTTTCAGAGTTGATTTGATTAAAGATGCCGAACAGAAAGTAAAGGTAATCCATGAAAGTTTGAAGGCAGCCACAGATCGTCAGAAATCGTATGCGGATTTGAAACGAAAAGACATTGAATATCAGGTGGGAGATAAAGTGTTTCTGAAAGTTTCGCCTTGGAAAAAGGTACTCAGATTTGGCCATAAGGGCAAGTTGAGTCCGAGATTCATTGGGCCGTACGAAATCTCCGAACGAGTTGGTCCAGTTGCGTATAGATTGATTTTGCCCCCTGAACTTGAAAAGATTCACGACGTCTTTCATGTTTCGATGCTTTGACGTTATAGATCCGATCCGTCACACGTGATTAATCCATCAGAAGTTGAAATTCAATCTAACTTGAGTTATGAAGAAGAACCGATTCGTATCCTAGCTCGTGAAGTGAAAGAGTTGCGAAACAAAAGGGTTCCGTTAGTAAAGGTGTTATGGCTCAAACACGGAGTCGAAGAATCTACTTGGGAAACCGAGAATGCCATGAAAGAACGATACCCAAACTTATTTACAGGTAAGATTTTCGGGGACGAAAATTTCTTAAGTGGGGGAGAGTTGTGACAGCCCAAAATTGACCCTAGTCGAGAAGTGGTTTCGGGACCGCTAAACCGAGTCACCGAAATGTTTGAATGTGATATTTATTGTCTAAAATATGTGATTATGAAGGTGTGAAAGTTTTAGGCTTCAATTTAGTAAATTGCATGTGAATTTAGTCAAAAGGACTTATGGGTGACATTTTTGAAATGTGATAGGCTAATCTACAAGGACCTAATAGTGCATGTAATCAAAAGGGAGGACTTGCATGTCAATTTTCCCCCTAATATGTAGTGGCCGGCCATGAGCATGGGTGGACAAGATGTTATGGCTAAAAACATGTCATAAACATGTTGGGGTAATGCATTATGTAAGGATTAATAAAATAACGATCATGGGCAATAAAATATTAGTGTTAGTAGGATGAGAAACAAAAAAAAAGAAGAAAGGATGTGTGTGATTGTCCCCCCCATTGCCGTGAGTTGAAGGAAAGAAAAACAAAAAAAAAAGTGTTCATCCTTTGGTTCATCCTTGGCCGAAAATTTTAAGGAGGAAGGAAGAAGAAAGGTTGAAGAGGTTCGGCCATGCATGTAACTAGGCTAAGGTATGTTTGATGATGTTCCATGAGATGCATGCATGTTTTAGTTGTTAGCTTGAGTTCTACCTAGCCCATGGTCTAAATCGTGCTATGTGATGGAAATGACACTCGGCCATGGATGCATCATTCTTGCTTGGTGTTGATGTTGTGTTGGTGAGATATCAAGTTTTTTTTGTGACCAAGTCGAGATTTGAATTTTTGGAATGAGTAAGGTTTTCGGCTATGGTAAATATAAGGGTGATGGATGTTGTGTCATGCTAAATCTAGATGAACAATGCTAGTGTTTATATCTCGATATTCATGAGTTTCTTTCTTGGTTTTACCTCAAACCCATAAAGTATTGTAATTGGTGTTGTTAGAGGTTTCGGTCATGGGATTATAAGCTTGTTAGTTTTGATGATGAAATTTATGCCTTGCAAGGGTAAATGGTGTCTTGATGCATTCGGCCATGGTAGAAAGTAGATGTGAAATGGTAGTAAGATAAAATGCAAAATGTTAGTATTTGATTACTAGTGTATAAATGCGTATTAGCCGAGTTTTGAATTTGAAACGAAACGGTATATAACCAATACAAGTAACCATACTTGTGGGAAGTATTAAGCATATAATTGGCCTCAACATATACATGCATACTCGGCCACATGAGAAGATTAGTGTTGCATGCATTCGGTTAGAGGCAAGCATATTGATGCCTTTATCTTGGTTAGGACAATCGGCTAAAAGGGAGTGTGGGTTAATATGTTGAGTTGATGCATGATTTCACATGTATGTGACTTTAATGTCTAATGTATAAATATGGACTAAGTGCCTTGTGTTCCTCTTTTCGATGCTCAAATGATTAAATCAATTTATTTGTTTAATTAAGCTCAAGAGCAAAGTGGATCTAAATCCGATAAAGGGAAGGAAAAAGTGGTTGAATAGCCATCGAAATCGTTCGACAACATCCGAGGTAAGTTCTTGAGTAATAGAGCTTAAATTATGATTTGATTAGATCATGTTTTAAGCAAAACAAAATCATGCTCTTTGTGTGTGGCTATTGAGCCGAAATTGCAAGAGTGATAAGTGTCTTGTGTTTGAGTTTTGCTAATGAAAATGAAATACGAATGTGTCATGATTTATTGTTAAATGTGCATGGTTATTCGAATGATGTCCGGGCTAAGTCCCGAAGGCTTTGTGCTAAGTGACCATATCCGGACTAAGATCCGAAGGCATTTGTGCGAGTTACTAATTCCGGGCTAAGCCCGAAGGCATTGGTGCGAGTTACTAAATCCGGGTTAAGTCCCGAAGGCATTTGTGCGAGTTACTATAACCGGGCTATGTCCCGAAAGCATTTGAACGAGTAGCTATATCCGGTTAAATTCTGAAGGTACGTGATTCGGGAATGAACGATCTTGCTGTAAAAATTTCAGTTAATACGCTTGTAACATCCCAACATTGAGGTATGTTTTGTATGTGCTTTGAATTAGTTGAGCCCTTACAAATAAGTATTCGCTCAGTTGATAAATGAGCTACCGCCTTTGGCTAAGTTGATCTTTGTGTATGAATATAAGGGTTGGTAATGTGAAGTAAGTATGATATTGAAAATTTGTGCATATGAAATTATCTGTTTAGCTACATGAATGCTATACTTTTGTTGTGCTGGAATCCCTTGCTCAAAACTTACTAAGCATAAATTGCTTACTCCGTTTCTTTGTTTCTCTGTTTTATAGATTTTGGCTCGTCAGCTATCGGACTCGGGATTTTTGGAAGTCGAAGTCTCCCACACTATCAAAGCCCCCTTTTGGTACAATTTTGGTTGAACTTTGAAATGGCATGTATAGGACTACCCTTTTGTTGTTGGTCATGAACCCTTCGGTATTGTGTAAATTTGGATAGCCATGCGAAAATGGCTTAAATATACTTTAATCATAGCATTATAGTCGTTTTGTATGTTGTCCGTCGAGAGGTATGGAAATGTTGGCAACGGTTAGCCATGGGAATGGTTATTCATGATCACTTTTGATATATGTATGACAAACTCTAGTTGATCCATGAAGGATCATGAAATAGGTAAAGTTTACCTTAAAAATAGATGCTGGCAGCAGCAGTGATGTGGATGTGAAAAATCACTAAAAATAGTAGTAATGGAATTAAATAGTGAATAAATTATGTAATCGAACCTTGATGAATCTATTTTCATAGGAAAGTAACGAAACGTTCATATGAACAGTATATTATGAGATATTTGGGTTCTCGTGAGACAGGACCAGAACAGTTTCTGGATTCCCTGTTCCGAATTTGGAAATTCATTATGAATTAACCAGAGATAATTAGAAGTCATGCCATATATGCATAGATTCCCTTTTGAGTATAGTTTCTATAGAAACAAACGACATCAGTATTGAAGCCCTGTACAGGGAGATATCCAAATCGTAATGCATGAAGGTCAGTGTAGACGCACCCTGTAACAGGGGAGACTTTAACTAATAAAATGTACTAATTGGCCTGACAAAAAATTCTAGAAAAAAATATGTAGATGGAAATATGAGTCTATTTTCAGGGAAAAATTACGAAACTGATTTTAGAGTTTTAGAACTCAAGATATGATTTTTAAGGTGACAGTGACACAGTTAGCCAACTGCCTGGAAATTTTTAAAATGGACTGTAAAAGTAAATGAATTAAGTTGGTTAGTACCTCGTGTTCGACTCCGGCAACGGTCTCGGGTACGGGGTGTTACAAGTTGAAAGGAGCTACTGTGTTTTCAAAAATAGATTTGAGATCAGGCTATTATCAGTTGCGAGTGAAAGACTCAGATATTCCAAAAACTGCTTTTCAAAAGAGGTATGACCACTATGAATTCTTAGTTACGCCTTTCGGATTGACTAACGCACCTGCTACCTTTATGGATTTGATTAATAGAATTTTAAGACCGTATTTAGATCAATTTGTTGTTGTATTTATTGATGACATATTGATTTATTCACGTGATGAATCCGAACATGCCAAGCATTTGAGATTAGTGCTACAGATTCTGCAAGATAAGCAGTTGTATGCGAAGTTAAGTAAATGTGAATTCTGGTTGAGAGCAGTGAGTTTTCTGGACCATATTGTATCAGCCTCTGGTATCCAAGTTGATCCGAGCAAAATTTCAGCTATTTTAGATTAGAAGCCTCCGAGGAACATCTCTGAAGTCCGCAGTTTTTTGGGACTTACTGGTTATTATAGAAGATTCATGAAAGCTTTTTCGATGATTGCAACTCCATTAACGAAACTGCTTCAGAAAGATGTAAAGTTTGTGTGGTCTGAAAAGTGTCAGAACAATTTTGATCAGTTGAAAACTTTGTTGACTGAAGCTTCGGTATTGGTACAACCTGAATCTGGTAAAGAATTCGTGATCTACAGTGATGCATCATTGATTGGTTTGGGATGTGTTTTAACGCAAGAAAGCAAGGTCATTGCTTTTGCTTCGAAACAGTTGAAGCCTCACGAAAAGAACTATCCAACACACGATTTTGAGTTAGCTGTGATTGTGTTTGCATTAAAGATTTGGCGTCACTACCTATTCACTGAGAAATGTCATGTGTATTCTGATCATAAAAGTTTGAAGTATTTGATGACTCAGAAAGATTTGAATCTGCAACAAAAAAGATGGTTAAAACTGTTAAAAGACTATGAACTTGTGATTGATTATCATCCGGGAAAAGAAAATGTTGTTGCTAATGCCTTGAGTCAAAAATTGTTGTTTGCTATGCGTGCAATGAATGCTCATTTGGTTCTGTCCGATGATGGTTCAGTTTTAGCTAAATTGAAAGCCAGACCTTTGTTTTTACAATAGATTATTAAAGCTCAGAAGATTGACAATGAGATTTTAGCTAAACAAGCTCAGTGTGATGTACAGTCTAATTCAGAATTCGGAGTTGATAAACATGATTGTTTGAGATTCCGAGATCGAATTTGTGTTCCGAGAAATTCATAGCTAATTCAGATGATTTTGAACAAAGCTTATAATAGTCGGTTATCTATGCATTCGGGTAGTACAAAAAATGTATAATGATCTGAAATAGCATTATTGGTGATCTAGAATGAAAAGAGATATCTTTGAATTTGTTTCTACATGTTTGATTTGTCAGCAAGTTAAAGCTAAACATCAGGTGCCATCGGGGTTGTTACAATCGATTATGGTGCCGGAGTGGAAAAGGGATCTAGTGACTAAGGATTTTGTTTCGGGTTTGCCCTCGTCTCTGAGAAAGAAAGATGTAATCTAGGTTATAGTTGATCGATTGACGAAATCAACTCATTTTATTCTAGTTCGATCTAATTACTAGCTTGATAAGTTAGATTAGTTATACATTTCTGATGTCGTGAGATTGCATGGTGTGCCATTTTCGATAGTGTCAGACAGAGAACCGGGATTCACATCACGATTTTGGAAGAAATTGCAAGATGCTCTGGGTAGTAAATTGCATTTTTTTCCATAAACAGATAGTCAATCTTAATGGATTATTCAGATACTCGAGGATATGTTGAGATGTTGCATTCTTGTGTTTGAAGGTACATAGGAACAATATCTACCTTTGATTGATTTAGCTTATAATAACAATTTTCAGTCCAGCATTAAAATGGCACCCTACAAAGCTTTATATGGTCGCAAATTTCGTACACCTTTGTATTGGACTGAGCTCAGCAAAAATAAGATTCACAGTGTTGATTTGATAAAAGAAACTGAACAGAAAGTGAAAGTAATCAGAGATAGTTTGAAAACAGCTTCCGATCGTCAGAAATCATATACAGATTTGAAAAGAAAAGGAATTGAGTTTGAGATCGGCGATAAAGTGTTTTTGAAAGTGTCTTCGTGGAAGAATGTGCTTCGGTTCCATAGAAAAGGCAAACTGAGTATGAGGTTCATCGGGATGTATAAGATTATTGAACGTATTTGGCCGGTAGCATATAAATTGTTGTTGCCACCAGAGTTAGAAAAGAATCATAATGTGTTTCACGTATTGATGCTTTGACGATATAGATCCGATCCTTCGCATGTGATTCCTCCGTCTGAAATAGAGATTCAGTCTAATCTGACTTATGAAGAAAAGTCAATCAGTATTTTAGCGTGCGAGGTTAAAGAGCTGCGAAATAAGAAAATTTTGTTAGTTAAATGATGTGGCATCGACACGGTATTGAAGAGGCCATGTGGGAACCTGAAGATTCTATATGACAGCAATATCCAAATCTGTTCAATGGTAAGATTTTCGGGGACAAAAATCCCTAAGGGGGGAGTGTAGCGATGTAAAAATTTTTGCTTTCGGTCGCTAGTTAGTCAATTTATTGAAAATTTGAAAATCGACTTTACATTTCGAAAAAAAGGAGTCGCCACCGATCCTTTTTCCTAGGTGTGATCGGACACCTAATAAATCCTCCTTTTTTAAAAGAAAATTTATTTTTTAAGAAAAAAGAAGGCCGAGTTTAGGTCTACGTCAAAAGCCAGAGAAAAAATAGGGTTCGGGAGTCGGTTACGCACGAGGAAGGTATTAACACCCTCGCGACGCCCAAAATTGGTATCTCGTTAAACATCGTTGTCTTGAATTTCAAAATTGCGAGTTCAATATAATATTTAATCGTGATCTGATTAAAAATTGAGAATTTTTAGTTTTCGATTTTTTTGAAAGGTGTCACGTTTTTAACACGAGCCGACGAATTTCACCCAACATAGTGATGAAATCGATGACTTGATGTTAAATCGGTTCATTGCCTTATTTATTGAAATTAGTAAAAACATGAATAAAAATCTTTAAAGTAGTGAACAGCAAAATGATATAAAATGGGCGGAAAACAAAAAATAAAAGAGTTAGAAATACATCGAGGCAAATAATAAATACGACAATAATATTAAAAACAATGACAATATATGCGATATTAAACACGGTAATAATATTATTAAACACGAAATAGAGACTAACATATATATAAAAACATATAATAATAAGTGAAGTGACATAAACATAATATTAAAAATACTAATAGTCCTATATATATATTAAAGTATGTATGAAATAATAATAATACTAAATATATGTACATAATATTTATAAAATGAACATATACAATATATATTAGAAATACTAATAACATAAATAATATATATTAATAATACTACATAAATATGTACATATATATTAAAATAAATACATAATAATATTAAAAGTATAATGAGCTGATACCTTTCGCTTTATGGCGTGCTCGTTTGGGTTGGGCGTCGGCTAAGAGTGCTCGGAGCGTGGATTAACTCCAGTCTCTAATCAGGTGTGTATTTCTCACTACTCTAGCTGTAGGATGGCTACTTCGGGCCGAAAGGGGCCATGTGGGCCCAATGGGCTTAGGGGCCCAATTGGATAAGTTGTTTGATTGTGTAGTAAATATTGGACTAGGCTAGGTGAAACTCATATTTGTGGCTAGATTTGGGCTAAAAGGGCCACACGAGCATGTGGGCCCATATGGGCTGAGAAAGGGCTTTAGGCCCATTCGTATTGTTATCCCTGTTTAGAATACTTTAGTTTACTAAATTACCAAAATATCCCTGGTTTGTAAAATTTTACCAAAATACCCCCGGTTTGTAAAATTACTAAAATACCCTTGGTTTACAAAATTACCAAAATACCCCTGGTTTGTAAAATTACTAAAATACCCTTGGTTTATAAAATTACCAAAATACCCCTGGTTTGTAAAATTACTAAAATACCATTGGTTTACAAAATTACCAAAAATACCCTTGGTTTGTAAAATTACTAGAATACCCTTGGTTTATAAAATCACCAAAATACCACTGGTTTGTAAAATTACCAAAATACCATTAGTTTACAAAATTACCAAAATACCCCTAGTTTGTAAAATTACTAAAAGACCCTTTGTTTATAAAATTACCAAAATACCCCTAGTTTGTAAAATTACCAAAATACCCCTAATTTGTGAAATTACTAAAATACCCCTAGTTTGTAAAATTACCAAAATACCCCTGATTTGTGAAATTACTGAAATACCCTTAACCTGTAAAATTATTGAAATACCCTCGACTTGTAAAATTACCAAAGTACCCCTAATTTACAGAATTACCATTTTACCCTCGATTTATAAAATTACTGAGATACCCTTGTAGGGTAGAAATACCGAAATACCCCTGTAGGGTAGAAATACCGAAATACCCCTGTAGGGTAGAATTACCGAAATACACCTGTAGGGTAGAATTACCGAAATACCCCTGTTGGGTAGAATTATCACAATACCCCTGTAAGGTAGAATTACCGAAATACCCCTGTAGGGTAGAATTACTAAAATACCCCTATAGGGTGGAATTATCGAGATACCTTATGGGGTAAAATTAGCATTTTGCCCCTAAGGTGTTAAATGATTGCTTTGCCCTTATGGCCAAGTGACTAACTTGGACTGTGTGGTTGACGAATTTGATTGTGAATATATGTTGGTATATGAATGACTTGACTGTGATTGTTTGATTCAAATATGGGCATGACATTCTGCATACATGACATGTTGCATTGGTTGGGATTTTGTACGGAGGAAGATCTGATTTGTTAGGATTGCATGGTTGCTTGACGACTATGGATCCACTGAAGGCTTAAGAGCCATATATTTGTACTGATTTGATGGGGTTGCACGGGTCGCCCAAGACGACTGTGGACCGATCAATGGCTGAGTGCCGATCATATTTACCCGAGGCTATGTGTCGACTATATTACCGTCGCTGATGGCTATGTGCCTAACATGATACAGCTACCGATGGCTTAAAGCCTTCTGATTATGGCTTTGTGTCAACCTACATATGGCTCTGTGCCAACCTGATTATGGCTGTGTGCCAAACGTATTTGCCTAAGGCTATGTGCCAATATATGGTTATTGACGACTCTGTGTCGATCACATTTACCTAGGGCTGTGTGCGGTTATGTTACTCTAGTTGATGGCTATGTGCCTAACATAATGCAATTATCGATGCCTTTGTGCCACGTATTCTACTAAGTGGCTTTGCCACATTATCTTCTTCTGGTGGCTATGCCACAAATATCTGTCTTGGTGGCTCTGCCACAATATCTGTATCTGGTGACTCTGTCACAATATCTGATAACTGATCAGCAATGCTACAACTGTAGAGTGTAGGGCTGGGAGGGTTGAGCTATTCCCCACATGGAGTGTAGGGCTGGTACGGGTGGAGTGTAGCGGTTGGTTATAGGCTAGATTGGGTTGGGATTGCATTCACATTCTGATTTTTGATTCTGTTACCTGATACTGATTCTGATTTTGATTCAGTTACCTGATACTGATTCTGATTCTGATTCTGTCATCTAATTTTGATTCTGGTTCTGATTCTAGTTCTGATAATGTTTCTTATTCTGTAATGGGTTAAAGCCCATCTGGTACTGTCTGTTATAATGGGCTAAGGCCCAATTGGTATTGAAACTGTAAGTAAGGCTGGGGCCAGACTTTTAATTCTTTTATATAACTGACTGTTCCTTTTATAGTAGGGGATTTCACACTGATTTTTCGTAAACTCACCCCGTTTATTAACCTTTTAGGTAATTTCCAGCCTTAGACGGATCGGGGCTGCGAGGGGCTTAGAGGAAGCCACACACACTGTTTATGTTACAATTTTGATTATTACTTTTAAATGTTTTTATGTGGGTTATAGTAAAGCCGTTCTAATTTCATGGATTTCAAATTTAGAATTTTATTTATTGCTCTTATAATTTCTAGTATTAGAACACGGTTTTCCAAAGCAACTACTATTGTTCAAAACATCACGTAACCGCAATTGTTTTTAAATTAAGCTTCCGCAACTGCCAGGATTTTTACAAAGTTGTTAAGAATGTTATTCAGCTGAGGTTTTCTAACAAGGTTTAAAAAGGGTATAAGTTTTTAATTATTTAGAAGGGTTTTTAATGGAAACATGGTTTTTGAAAAACACTTCAACGTGACACGCCAGATTCGAGCCAAACTTCCAGGCCGGGTTTGGGGTGTTACATTTGTTGGGTTTGTTGTTTGGGTTAGTTTTGGGTATTTGTAGGTTTAGTTATTGTAATTGGGTAGTTTTAGGTTTAGTTTGGGTTTGAAGATGGGTTAAATGGGTAATTGGGTTTGAGGATGGGTTAAATGGGTAATTGGGTCTTGTTTTAGGTTAGTGGGTTTAAGTTAAAATGGGCCATTCAGGTTTAAGTTGTAAATGGGCCAAAATTGGCCTACAACAGCTGCCCCTCTTTGCTCATTGTCGTGAAAAGGGAATAGAGCAAAGACATAAAGAAAGACCAATTTTGCCCAGTCTTGCCAAGTATAGATTTCTTTGGCGCTATTCTCATCCAAGTAGTCTCTTTCTAGTCCACTGCATCTTGTAGCTTTAGTTCAATCCACTGCAAATTCAGAATTATGCCTTGTAGCTTCAACCTATTCCAATGTAACTTTAAGGATATGAGATTTGTGGCTTCGATCTACTTCACTGTAACTTCAGAAAGATAAGATCTACAACTTCAATCTGCTCTTCTACCGCTTCAGTGAGATAAGGTTTGTAGTCTTCTCTTCTGCAACTTTAGAAAGGCAAGATCTGATATCCTCAATCAGCTCCACTGCAACTTCAGGGAGACAAAATCTGGTGTCTTCAATCAACTCCAATCTTTATTCTTTACTCGGCATGTGATCCTGAGCTCAACTCATTTCTTGCAATATGAATTGACTCTTTAAAACAGACATTAAAAATAAAAATTGAAAATAGCTTAGCACGTGAGCCAAGGCTCAACTCACCTCTCGCAATCTAAGTTGATTTTTGAAAACAGAATTTGAAAAACAGATTTTGAAAATACCTCAACATGTGACCCAAGGCTCAACTCACTTCTCGCAATATGAGTTGATTTTTTTGAAAAACATAAATTAAAATAATACCTCAGTGTGTGATCTGAAGCTCAACTCACCTCTCGCAATATGAATTGATTTTTTTGAATCATAAATTGAAAATACCTTAGTGTGTGATTTGAGGCTCAACTCACCTCTCGCAATATGAGTTGATTTTTGAAACAAAAACTGAAAAACAAAATTTGAAAATACCTCGGCATGTCTGAGGTTCAACTCACCTCTCGCAATATGAGTTGATTTTTTTTTGAAACATAAATTGAGAATACCTCAGTGTGACTTGAGGCTCAACTCCCCTCTCGCAATATGAGTTGATTTTTTAAAGACAGAATTTGAAAATACCTCAACGTGTCTTGAGGCTGAACTTCTATATGCCCGAGAACTATTGGGAAAATAATTAATCCATAGATGGCCAAAGCAAACAGATCAATCCTCTTCACAATATCTGGATGGTTTTGAACTAAATCTCGCAGAGAAAATCGCGGAACACAACTAACTTCATTCTTTTTCTTTATTTGTTTTTCTGCCTACATATCAGTCATTCCCGTCAATCTCACTAACATTTTCTTGAAGGTCATTGGTTTGGGCTCTTTCACATATATCTTGCTGAATTGTACACTATCAATGTGAAGCAAGGCAGCATACTCTTCTATGGTCAGAGTCATATCTTCCTGATTGAAAGTGAAACATTGGTAAGCTGGATCCCAGAATTGAATCATGGCTTGAATCAGTTGTTTGTCTATGTTGACGTCGATTAAGTGGGCTATATCACCGTACTTTTTGGTAAAGATGTCTCTAGTGTCTGAATCCCACAGTTTCCAAATTTGAGTCAAATCTTTGAGGTTATTTTGATGAGCATTTGAAGTTACTTACTCGGGAAGATTGAAGATACATCCTTCCGTTAGACTGTCCCCTTTTGCTTTCTGAGTTTTCAAAGACTAGTCTCGAACCACGGCATTTTTCTCAGTTACTTGTGTAATTGACTCCTCCATCAGAAACCCGTTTTTGACAACCAATCTCTAATCAACACCTTCCTAATCAAGATGTCTATGATGCATGATGAAAAATGAAAATAAAAAAAAATTTGTTAGTAATCACAATAAATATGAACAGAGAAAAAACTATGAAGAATTTAACAAACTAATTTACCCGGTCCAATTGACCCGATTCCTTCGCAAAAGTATAAATGTAAAGAAATGAAAGGTAAGAGGAGATTCTCTCGTGTACTTATTTTGGTGACTATTAACGGACGGAGGTTCGGCATAGCTCTAGTTATGTGGCTCGTATGGTTTACTATATGCAGTTTCAGTTCTAGACAAGTACTCGAATTGTTCGTACTATTATCTACTAAGACTAGTACAAAGCCTCGATCGTAGCCCATCACAGGCTCACGAGTTCAATTTGAGGGATTACATTTACTTATGCCTATGCGGAGGGACAAGTTAACTCACGAAAGCATAAGTCATATGTAACCCGGAAGTATTCACTAGCCTGTGCGGAGGGACGTGTTAACTCACAAAGGCATAGCGTTTACTTCCACTTAAGCGGACGGAGCCCAAGTAGAGAGCTCATGTTATGCAAGAATGCAAGTGCTCGGTGTGTGGGGAGAAACTCACAAACCTTTTCGTTTTTATTTAAAAATAAAAGAAGCTAAAACTATAAAGACTTAAAGCTGACAAGCAAAAGGATAAAACAAGTTAGAGAAATATTTACAACATGATGCAAATGCCTGATTTTTTGAAAACAAAACTTGAGGATCACGACTAAATATTAATTTGAACAAGGAAATTCAAAAATTTTGACAACACGCGTTTAATTCGACTCGACTCTCAAAAATGGGTCCCTAGCAGAGTCGCCAGCTATAGCGACGTAAAAGTTTTTGCTTTCAGTCGCTAGTTGAGTCAATTTATTGAAAATTTGAAAATCGACTTTACATTTCATAAAAAAAGGAGTCGTCGTTGATCCTTTTTCTTAGGTGTGATCGGACACCTAATAAATCCTCCTTTTTTAAAAGAAAATTATTTTTTAAGCAAAAAGAAGGCCGAGTTTAGGTCTACGTCAAAAGCCAGAGAAAAATAGGGTTCGGGAGTCGGTTATGCACGAGGAAGGTATTAGCACCCTCACGACGCCCAAAATTGGTATCTCGTTAAACTTGCATTGTCTTGAATTTCAAAATTGCGAGTTCAATATAACATTTAATCGTGATCCGATTAAAAAATGAGAATTTTTAGTTTTCGATTTTTTTAGAAGGGTGTCCCGTTTTTAACATGAGCCGATGAATTTCACCCAACATAGCGATGAAATCGGTGACTTGATGTTAAATTGGTTCATTGCCTTATTTATTGAAATTAGTAAAAACATGAATAAAAATCTTTAAAGTAGTGAATAGCAAAATGATATAAAATGGGCGGGAAACAAAAAATAAAAGAGTTAGAAATACATCAAGGCAAATAATAAATACGACAATAATATTAAAAACAATGACAATATATGCAATATTAAACATGGTAATAATATTATTAAACACGAAATAGAGACTAACATATATATAAAAACATATAATAAGTGAAGTGACGTAAACATAATATTAAAAATACTAATAGTGCTATATATATATTAAAGTATGTACGTAATAATAATAATAAATATATGTACATAATATATATAAAATGAACATATACAATATATATTAGAAATACTAATAATATAAATAATATATATTAATAATACTACATAAATATGTACATATATATTAAAATAAATGCATAATAATATTAAAAGTATATACATAAAATAGCATTAAAAATACATACATAATATAGTTATTAAAATATATACATAATATAATAAAATATATACATGAAATAGTATAAAAATATATATAACTAATAATATTAAAAATATATACATAATATATATAAAATATATACCTATATACCTATATTCGAAATGATAATAGTATAAAAAAAAACTATTCATACGCTACATAAATACGTATGTATATATATATAAATAATAATGGTGTTAGAAATATACAATATAATATTAGAAATATACATACAATAGTATAAAAGATATATAACTAACTATATTAAAATATATACATAATAATATATAAAAAATATGATATTAAAAACATATATACATAACATATATGACATATATATATAAAATAGTATTAGAATATTTACATAATATATACATATTAGAAATAATAATAATAATGTTACAAAACAATTAATAATAATACTACCTAAATATATACGTATATATATATTAAAGATATATGCATATATAATAAAACATATACTACTACTAATAATAATAATAATAATAATATTGAAAGACAAAAAGTAAATATAATATAATAATATTAAAATAAAGTAATTAAAATAATACTATATATAAAAATATATATACATACATATATAATAAAACATACACTAAGATTAATAATAATAACAATACTAGCAATAACAATAATTAGTAATAATAATACATTAAGAAAAAAAATAAAAATAAAAATAATAGTATTAGACAAATTGAGGCGAAAAAGGACTAAATCGAAACTAAAATGGAAGTTTGGGGGCAATTTAAAAATAAATAAAGAAGAGAAGGACCAAATTTAACGTGCACAAATAGTGGAGGGACTAAAAACGAAATAAACCCCTCCAACCAAAAAGCGCAACAGCATTGAGGACCAAATTGGAAAGCGCAGCAAATTATAGGGCCAAATTAAAACTCCCTAAAAACGTAATTAAAAATCAGAGAAAAAGTTGAAGGACTGCGCGCACAATTAGCCCCTAGGAGCAAAAACACGCTGATCCTGAGCGGTCGGGTCGGGTCGATCTGATCCAAATCAAAACAACGTCGTTTTGGGTTTAAAAGGCAGCCCCCAAAACGACGTCGTTTTGGAAGGCTATATAAGGCCAAATTTTTTGAAAAAAAAAATCATTTGTATCATTTGAAAAAAAAAAGGAGAGAAGAGGGGGAAGGGGGATTTTTGGCCACAGGGTCGGCCACCATCCGATCGTCGAACCGTCGCCGACCGTCGCCGCTGGCCACCACTGCCATCGTGGAAAATCGAAAAAGGTTTTTTTTATTTTTTTGTGTTTTTTTTACGTTTTAAAATTTTATTTTTTATTTATAGTTATGTATTTATAAATATGGAAGGAATAGATTCGAAAATAAAACAGAAATGAAAATAGAAAATTCACCTTACGGCTTTGATTTCGACTTTTGGTCTTTGGGTTTTTGATTTCTGATATTTGGTTTAGTTTGATGCTATTCTTTTACTCTGATATTCTGGAATCGTTCTTTTTACTCAAAATAGAATGCTTTCTTTGTATTTTTTAAGAGTTGCCGAAGAAGAAAAAAAAGTATTAGACTTGGCTTTCTTTTATGGCCATTTACAATGCCCTAAATCTTGTTGCTTGTGTGTTTGCTTGATTTTGTAGGTTAGTTGATGGCCGGTGGAGGTGACTGTGGGACAAGTGGTGCCAGGGGATGGTGCTGTAGTGGGCAGGTGGTGGCAGAGGCAAGTGGGGACTAGGGTTTCGAGATTAGGCTAGCTTAGGGTGGGCCTCTATTGGGTTTGTTGTTTGGGTTAGTTTTGGGTATTTGTAGGTTTAGTTATTATAACTGGGTAGTTTTAGGTTTAGTTTGGGTTTGAAGATGGGTTAAATGGGTAATTGGTTTTGAGGATGGGTTAAATGGGTAATTGGGTCTTGTTTTGGGTTAGTGGGTTTAGGTTAAAATGGGCCATTCGGGTTTAAGTTGTAAATGGGCCAAAATTGGCCTACAACCGGGAGAACTGTAACAGTCCAGTTTTGACCATAGTTAGAATAGTGGTTTTGAGACCACAAATTCGAGTTAAAAATATTTTAATATTATTTTCTGTACCTATTATAAGTGAATTGACATGTGTGAAAGTTTTGTATTAAAATTTAACTGTATGTGTGTTTAATTTGATAAAAGGATCTAATCGCGTAAAATGTAAAAACTGTGTGCTAGATGCTAAAAGTGCCTATTTCAGTATTTTGGGGTAATTTGTAAAAATGTTATTTTGAGGGACTAAAACGTGAAATAAATGAAATGTATGGACATGTATGAGAGATAGGAGAATTCGACTAAGCATGAGTATAAGCAAATTATGTGTATTTTGTGATTTTGTGATTTAGGGACTAAAGTGACAAAATGTGAAAATGTGATGGCTATTTTGTAAAATACCCTAAATATGTGTATATGGATTGTTTTGAATGCTTTGGTGAATAAAAGTGTTAATTTTTAATACGTATAGATGAAGAAAAGATGAGTTCGAATTTAGACCAAGGGAAGTCAAAGATTGTAGAGTAAATAGTCTGAGTCGACAATTTCGAGTACGAGGTAAGTTCATACATAAAACATGATGTTAAGTAAATTTTGATGTTTTGATTATATATACATTGAATATATGTTTGGTTTGGATGAATACAATGATAAATCAATAGTATTTGGCACTAAGTGTGTGATTTAAACAAGCTTTGGCTATATGGGGCACTAAGTGTGCTACAGCGACTTAGCTTCGGCTAATTGAGATGGCACTAAGTGTGCAGAATCCTTCTAGCTTCGACTAACTGTTGCAGCACTAAGTGTGCAGATGTTCAAAACACGAATAAATTATGGAAAGTCTTAAAATATTTAAACGAAAGGTGAGAATGAAAGTGAATAAGTACAGGAAGATTTAGGTATGTACGAGACCTATGTGGTAGATGATACTATGTATGTGAAGCTCATTGATTTGGTATGAACATATGGATTGTGTTGGTATAGATTTGATAGATGATTTGAGAATTTGTAAGTACTTATGTATTGATGATTTTTAGTACGAGCTTACTAAGCTTTTGAAAGCTTACTTTCTGTGTGTTTGCATTGTTTTATAGATATCGAAGCTACTATAAGCTCGGGAATCATCGAGGATCGTCACCAAACTATCGAATCTCAATTTGGTATATTGAAATTGTATATTTTGAAGTATGGCATGTATATACTTAGCCATGTGATTTGGCTAGTTGGTTTTTAAACTCATAGTTGATAATGGCTTATGGTATGTGATGTTAATATGAAATTGGGGTGTGCTTTAGTTGGTAAGTTCTCGTACGTTTAGCTTGAGATTGAATGATATATGGAAGGAAATGTATTGGTATGATCTTATTTTATGTTGGCGTGAATTGGTAAGGTTTATAAATAGAAAAATGGTTGATATTGTTATGATTTAAATGATGAATGTTTTGGCATAAAATTGGCTGAAATGGTGTGCATATATGCTTGATTCTTTGCTTGTAGGTTGACCCAAATTTGGGGTGGCAAATTGGCTATTCAAATGGCCTATTTTTGTCCACATGGGCAGAGACACGGGTGTGTGACACACGACTATGTTACACAGTCGTGTGTCCCCTGGGGTGCCTTACAATTGTAAGTCAGGGTCCAACAGGACCAAAGTACACGAGCGCATGGCTAGCCGTATGGCCTAAGTCAGGCTCGACCACGGCCAAGGCACATGGGCGTGTCTTGTATCTGTGTGAGCAAGTTAGTAGCTATACCTTCTTTTGACACGGTTTAGACACTCAGGCATGTCTAAAGCCGTGTGCCTGCTCACACGGGCGTGTTCACACTTTTATATGTTATTAATTTAGTCCCGAATGCATGTGTAAGTATCGTATGCTCGATTTTATGTTCTTAATGCATGTGAA
The DNA here is from genome assembly GCF_007990345.1 of Gossypium hirsutum. Classification (NCBI taxonomy): domain Eukaryota; kingdom Viridiplantae; phylum Streptophyta; class Magnoliopsida; order Malvales; family Malvaceae; genus Gossypium; species Gossypium hirsutum. The sequence goes on along the minus strand of NC_053433.1, from coordinate 34,687,566 downwards.
TGAATGACATTTACTGTAATAATTTGATATTTGATGTACAATTATTCTGAATTGTGTTGTGGGTTAAGTAATACCTCTTAATCTATTTCGGTGACAGTTACAAGTTAGGGGTGTTACAGTTTTATTGGTATCAGAGCCAGGTTTAGTCGATTCTAAGACTACCATAACGTTTGTGAGTTTAGCTATACATGTCATATTTCTGAACTGTGATAGTGTGATGAATCTTGACATTAAAATGTGCTTTTATATAGCAAATGGATCCCGAAAGAGCCGTAGCAGACGATGATGAAAGCAATGATCCTGCTCCCGAGCAAGGGACGGTGCCATCTGATTCTCAACCGGCTATGAGTAGCCGTGATAGTGATGGTGCCATTTGATGAATTTGAGTAATTAGGGCTAAATTGTAAAAATAATGAATTGAAGGACTAAAAGTGAAGTAAATGAAATGTATAGACTTGTATGGACATAAGGAAGATTCGGCCTAAGCATGGTGTGTGCAAATTTTGCATGTTATGTGTTTTGTGCAATTTGGACTAAATTGTAAAAAGTGTGAAATGTTAGGGGCAAAATGGTAATTTTCCCATTTATGTGTTTTTGGACTAAATTGAAATTATGTTTGAATGAGTTTAATTTGAATTTTTTTAGATCAAGAACCAATGAAATTGGATTTGAATCGGGGGAAAACCAAAGTTGTCGATTAGTCGTCCCATTCCGATTACCGTTGTCCAGGATAAGTTTAAAAGCAAATAGATGTTGTTAATTTTAAATAAATACGAGTTTTGAATGCTGAAATGAACTATGTGAAAATATATATGTGGTAGCCGAATATAAATATGCTTGGGAGCTATGTTTACGAATTTGATTTGACTAAGTTACGACATCCGAAAGCCCTGTACGAACCTTAGGAATAGCTAGGATACATATGTCATGACATAGGATTTCTGATATGTGATTACATGTAAGACCACATCTGGGAAGTTGGCATCGATATGTGATTACGTGTAAGACCCTGTCTTTGACAGTGGCATTGATATGTGATTACATGTAAGACCACGTCTGGGACGTTGGCATTGTACGAAATGTGTGATTATTGGAGTATCCTATTCAATTTTGAATGGTTCAACGGGCAATGATAAGTTGTGATCAAATATGTAAACCGAGCTAAAGTGAACAGGTATGTGATAGTTGATTACCTATTTGAAAATAAGGTAGGTTGGTTATTTAATATGTGATGCAAATTGTACATGATGTTAATGTAAATATATGTGTATTTGTAAAGTATATTCGGTCACATGTTATGCATAAGTATGTGATATTAAAGTTTGATTCATGAGTATATGCATATGAGTGTATATATATTCGGTTACATGATGATATTAAGGCTTTGAAATTGAATGATACTTTGATAATAGGTATATGTATATTCGGCCAAGATGAAGTTTATATATGAAAGTATATGTTGTATATGAAACTGTAAGCTTGAAATTAAATGTGATTATAATAACATGAATTAGCTTGGTTAATTTGAGTTATTTATTTGCTTATGACTTACTAAGCCATGATAGCTTACTGTGTGTATGTTTGCCTCTGTTTTATAGATTTTGGAATCAAGTTACGATCTCGGGGATCGTCAGCGAAGTTTATCACACTATCAACTGTTTTCGGTACTTTATAAGTTGAATTTAAACCTATGGCATGTATAGGCTAGCTTATGTTTATGTTTGATTTTAGGTTATGTAAATATAAGCCATGCGAAAATGGCTTATTCATTATGTTAAGTTTGGTTTTGAAGGTTCGACCATTATATATTTCTAACTGAATCATGGTTGATATATTTGCTAATGGTGATCAAGTAACACCCCAAACCCGACCCAAACGTTATGGCCGAATCTGACGACGTCATATTGAAGTGTTTTTTGCAAAACATGATATCGTTGAAAACCCATTCTATATTTAACCTTTTTGTGTTCTTTACGAAAATTTAGAATGTCTCGTCCATTGTTAAAATTCAAGTCGTTTAGCAAATTGTTAATCAAATTGTTATTAACTTGAAAACGTTCTTTCTTGAGGAAGCTTGTTAAACATGTTGCATAAACGTGGTGTTTTGAAAGCATTTATCTTTTGAAAACTCGAGTCCTACCGCTAGCAAAAAAAATCAAGACTAAAACCCAGATTAACGGATAAAAACTTTAAGAGGTCTTATTACATAAAAATACTCAAATTAAAATACGTATAAATTAAAAACAAATAAGAAAGTCCATGCAGTTGTGTGACCACCTTTGAGTCCCTCGTAGCACCAACCCGCCTAAGACTGGAGAATTTAGCAAACTGTGTGTAATCCAGAATATCAGATAAACAAACAGTAAATCATATAATAGGGAAATATCGTCTGGCCTAAGCCTGTATCAGTAACAGCTCAATTTCAATTAGGGCCTTAGCCCATTACATTATCAGTATCAATGTGGGCCTTAGCCTAATTCAGTAGCGGTCACAATACAAATATGCAATCAGAAATCCTACCCAGCTAGCCTCTACACACCATTCCATCTAGCCTTACACACCATGTGGGGGTAAAATCAACCCACCCATCCCTACACTCCATAAATAGAAATTGTTGCGGCACTAAACAATAATTGTAGAAGAGCTGCCAGTATAGTACACTTCCTCCAATCATAATAACCCATCCCCATGCAACATATCATAACATCATGCATGTATGCAACATATAGAAAATGGCATGCTCAAAATAGTCATACATATCATAAGGGCATCATAGTCATTTTACCTCATAGGGGCTGCCTAAACCATTTTTAATTTAAAAGAGAATAAGGATCAACTTTAAAATGAGGTATGGAGTCACCACCAATCCTTTGTATTTAGGTGTGATCGGGTCACCTAATACAACACTTTATTTTATTAAAACATCAATTTTGGCCTACGAAATTTAAAAAAATGGGTTTGGGAGTCAGTTACGTACGAGGAAGCATTAGCACCCTCGTTACGCCCAAAATTGGTACCAAATTGATTAAATAATGTCCTTATGCATAAGATTTAAAAATATTTTGAAATACGATTTCTTTTAAAACATTTGAATAACATGAATTGGATGTTAAAACTCTCTTGTTTCAAAGGAATACAATATCACATCCAGCACGTTAGGACACGATCCTTTAAACCTTTGAAACTACGATCAATTCTTGATTCAAAGGAATACAGTATCACATCCAGCACATTAGGAAACGATCCTTTAAACCCTCGTAGCTACGACCAATTCTTGATTTCCAAAAACTCATACATTTGAAAATTACAAAAGGATATTCGATTATTTGGTTCAACGAAAAATCGAAACCCAACACGTTAGGGCACGATTTCTCAGATTTCTAAACATAGAACATTGCCTTATTTTAAAATTTAGAAAACACGAACGAAATTTTAAAAGGATATTTGATTATTTTAGACAAACGGAGAATCGAAACCCATCACTTTAGGGCACGATTTCCCAAATTTCCCAACATCACATATCGCCTTTGTTTTTTGGAAATTTTCAAATAAATAGTTGTAAAGCCAGCTCAAAATACATTAGTTTGACTTAAAATAAAATGGCATAACTAATTTTGGAACAATAAGTTGAAAATTACAATGCAACACTTGTGAACGACAGGCGAACTTATAAACATGGAGCAATATACACGAATAATGTGCTATACTTAGTGAATGAAAATGGTATAAACAAAAAAAAAACAAATTAACAAATATATAAGAGCAATGAGCACACATTCTATTTTGCAAAACAATAATAATCAAAATAATGGAAACTAAAATATAACTAATCAAAGAAACATATTATAGAATATAACCAAAATTTCAAACTCAAATGAATAACCATTGACATGATAATACAAAAGACGAATAAATAACATGCAACAATAATATATGAAATAATATAAGAAAACAATCAATATACAAAACAATATAGAAATTAGGAGTCTATATAATGTAAAACAAATCAAAAGACAATAAATATATGAAAAATTTTAAAATGAATCACACATGCAAATGTTTGAAATAATTTAAAAAAAACCAATAGAATAGAAATGAGTATTAAAATAAATATTATGAATGAAAAAAAGAAAAACTGGAATAAATAATGTACAAAATATTTTAAAAATGATACATCTATTTAAAGTTGACAATATACATACAACAAAAAATAATTTAAATAATATATAAAATATGAAAGGTTTTTAAATAACAAATATATATAATAAAATATATTTTATATACATAAGATTTTAAAAACATGTATATAAATAGATTTAAAAGAAATTATATATATAAAAATAACATAGAATTAATAATGTATATAGAATAAAACTAACTTTATCATGAACTATATATGTGTAATAATATATAAGAACATTTAAATGAAATATTATACAAAATTTTTTAAAACAATATGATATAAAAAAGAGTTTTAAAATAAAGATTTTATAAAAAAAGTAAAATTATCAAGATAACTCAGAATATATATATAAATAAATGTTAAGTGAATTTAAAAAAACAATGAATTATACAAATTAAAAGGACTCAATTAAAATAAAATTAAACTAAGAGGGATACTTAATAAATAAAATAAACTACTAAAATTAAAAGAAGGACTAAAGTGCAATGCGTGCGAATGCACAGGGCTCAAAACTAGAAATATTCCAGATCCCGAAACGCAGCATTGAGTCACGGACCAAATTGGACTTATGCTCAAATTACAGAAATAAGTTAAAAAAACAAAGAAAAACAAACAAGATTCAATTGAATGATAGCACAATAGGGAAGGATTTATCGCGCAAATAACCCTCAAAGACCAAAAGTGCCGATCCTAACCGTGCAAGGGTGGATCATCGGGTTATGGATCTTTAAACAGTGTCATTTTAAAGCCACTAAAATGGGCTTAAAACGACGTCATTTCATATACTTTAAAAGACAAAAATAAAACCCTAAAACACATACCCCATTTCCTTCATTTTCTAAAAAATCAAAATAGACGAAAACCTAAAACCTATCACCACTATTCGACCGACCCAAGAATTTGTGCAGTCCGACTGCTACCACTACAAACGGTGGATAACGACATGCACGCACCTTGCCTAGAGCCTTGGCTCAAAGATTTCCGATTTCAGCCCCAGAAATCCCATCTCAAGCTTTGATTTAGGCGAAGGAGATAAGGATTCCGATGGCCCATTCGCGAAGGTAAACCCTCCCTTTCTTTTATTTTCTTTGGTTAAAACCACATGCAAACCCAAAGAAGAAAAACACATTCAAAAAAAGAAAAGAAAAAGAAATAGGACTCGGAATCACCTTTCAACAGTTTCTATAGAAACAAAGAAGTAAAAGTACCGTATAGCATAAGCTCTAGCAGGCGCACGAGCCTCGGATCTGGTCGTAGCATCTCTAGATCCTCTCTGACCACCGCTAGCATTGCCCGTATTTCTAGATGGTCTACCTCGAGCAGTGGTAGCACCTGGTTTCCCACTCTGATTTACATTCGGTTCAGACAACCTCGGGCAATCTTTAATGAAGTGGTCAACTGATCCGCACTTGTAACAGGGGCGGTCAGGGAATCTACAACTCCCCGAATGCCATTTACCGCAATATCGACATTCCGTTCTATCTCGATGTTCATTCCCAACACTGGCGACCGAAGTGCCTCGTGTACCCACAGGGGGTCGATCACGATCTCGTCTAAAAAGGCCCGAAGTGCCTCTAGACCGGCCCACATCATCTCGAAATTTCTTCGATGCCTGTTGAAGAGACTTTCCCGAGGATCTTTTACGAAACTCTCCAGTTCCCACATCAACTTTTTGTTTTTCTTTTCTAAGCTCTTCGGCTTTACAAGCTCGCTCGACAAGTACTACGAACTCTTGTATTTCAAGAATGCCAACGAACATTTTTATATCTTCATTCAGCCCATCCTCGAAGCGTTTACACATGATAGCCTCGGACGAAACACATTCCCGAGCGTATCTACTAAGTCTAACAAATTTTCGCTCGTAATCAGTAACTGACATAGAACCTTGCTTAAGCTCAAGAAATTCCTTCCGTTTTTGATCAACAAATCTCTGACTGATATACTTTTTCCGAAACTCAGTTTGGAAAAACTCCCAAGTTACTTGCTCTCGGGGCACAACAGAAGTCAGAGTACTCCACCAATAGTAGGCAGAATCGCGTAGCAAGGAGATAGTACACTTTAGGCATTCATCGGGTGTACAAGATAGCTCATCGAGTACCCGGATAGTGTTGTCCAACCAAAATTCAGCTTGCTCGGCATCGTCGCTATCCATACCTTTAAATTCAGTAGCCCCATGTTTTCAGATTCTGTCAACTGGGGGCTTATTTGACCTTATTTGGTCAGTTACCGGAGGTATTGTAGGTGTGGGGGTGGTATTTGTCGGGAATGGAGGTTGTGGAACAGCCGTATTAGTTCGAATGTATTGGTTGAACCAATCATTCATCACGCTATAGAAAGCTTTTCTAGCTTCATCATTCGGGTTACTAGCATTAGGTTGAGAGTCCACCGGCGCTGTCCCTTGTGCGGGAGCAGGCGCTACACTCTCAAGATCATCAGCTACCGCTCAGTCGGGATCGGGATCCATTACTATAAATAAACACATTTGCAAATGTCAGAAATCACCACACTATCAATTGATCACATAAAATGGCATGTATAGCTAGACCCAACGCATTATGGTAGTCCTAGAATCGACTAAACCGTAGCTCTGATACCAATCAAATGTAACACCCCGAACCCAAGACCGTCACCGGAGTCGAACACGAGGTGTTAACAGACTTTAAACCACTTATAAAAAAAATTTCCCAGACACTGCCAATCTGCGTACTAGTCTCTTTAAAAATCATATCTTGAGTTCAGAAACTCGGAATCCAGTTCCGTAAATTTTCCCTGAAACTAGACTCATATGCCCATCCAGATATTTTTTCTAGAATTTTTGGTTGGGCCAATTAGTACAGTTTATTAGTCAAAGTCTCCCATGTTACAGGGATCGACTACACTGACCTTTGCGAATTACGACTTGGATATCTCCCTGTACAGGGCTTCAATACTGATGTCGTTTGTTTCTATAGAAACTAGACTCAAAGAGGAATCTATACATATATGGCATGACTCCTAATTATCTCTGGTTAATTTATAATGAATTTCCAAAGTCGAAACATGGAATCCAGAAACCGTTCTGGCCCTGTCTTATGAGAACCTGAATATCTCTTAACATACTGTCCATATGATACGTTTCGTTACTTTCCTATGAAAATAGATTCATCAAGGTTCGTTTACATAATTTATTCACTATTTAATTCCATTCCTACTATTTTTAGTGATTTTCCAAATCTACATCACTGCTGCTGTCAGCATCTGCCTTTAAGGTAGACTTTACCTATTTCATAGTTTCCATGATTCAACTAGCCCTTTTAGCATAAATAGCACAATTTATGATAGTGATTAACCATTCCCATGGCCAATCCTTGTTAAGCATATCCACACCTCTCAATAACCATATCCATACCAAATGATTATAGCATTATACTCAAACATATATAAACCATTTTCGCATGGCTATCCAAAATTATACAAGTCCAAAGGGTCCATGACCCACAACAAAAGGGTAGTCCTATACATGTCATTTCGAAGTTCAACCAAAATTGTACCAAAATGGGGCTTTGATAGTGTGGGCGACTTCGACTTCAAAATCCCGAGTCCGATAGCTGGAGAACCAAAATCTATAAAACAGAGAATCAAGGAGACGGAGTAAGCAATTTATGCTTAGTAAGTTTTGAGCAAGGAATTCCAGCACAACAAAAGTATAGCATTCATGTAGCTAAACGGATAATTTCATATGCACAATTTTTCAATATCATACTTACTTCACATTACCAACCCTTTTATTCATACACAAAGATCAACTTAGCCAAAGGCCGGTAGATCATTTATCAACTGAGCGAATACTTATTTGTAAGGGCTCAACTAATTCAAAGCACATACGAAACATACCTCAATGTTGGGATGTTTCAAGCGTATTAACTGAAATTTTTACAGCAAGATCATTCATTCCCAAATCACGTACCTTCGGAATTTAACCGGATATAGCTACTCGTTCAAATGCCTTCGGGACATAGCCCGGTTATAGTAACTCGCACAAATGCCTTCGGGACTTAACCCGGATTTAGTAACTCGCACAAATGCCTTCGGGACTTAACCCGGATTTAGTAACTCGCACAAATGCCTTCGGATCTTAGTCCGGATATGGTCACTTAGCACAAAGCCTTCGGGACTTAGCCCGGACATCATTCAAATAACCATGCACATTTAACAATAAATCATGGCACATTCGTATTTCGTTTTCGTTAGCAAAACTCAAACACAAGACACTTATCATTCTTGCAATTTCGGCTCAATAGCCACACACAAAGAGCATGATTTTGATTTGCTTAAAAATGATCTAATCAAATCATAATTTAAGCTCTTTTACTCAAGAACTTACCTCGGATGTTGTCGAATGATTCCGATAGCTATTCGACCACTTTTTCCTTCCCTTTATCGGATTTAGTTCCCCTTTGCTCTTGAGCTTAATTAAACAAATAAATTGATTTAATCATTTGAGCATCGAAAAGAGGAACACAAGGCACTTAGCCCATATTTATACATTAGACATTAAAGTCACATATGTACGGAATCATGAATCAAACTCAACATTTTAGCTAATTTTCCCCCTTGGCCAAATTTTCTAAGCCAAGACAAAAGCATCAATATGCTTGCCTCAACCGAATACATGCAACACCAATCTCCTTCCTATGGCCGAATATGCATGTCTATGTTGGGGCCGATTATATGCTTAATACTTCCTACAAGTATGGTTACTTGTATTGATTATATATCATCTTGTTTCAAGTTCAAAACTCGGCTAATACGCATATATACACTAGTAATCAAATACTATCGTTTTGCACTTCACCTTACTACCATTTCACATCTATTTTCTACCATGGCCGAATGCATTAAGACACCATACCATTCAATTTTGGTCATGGGTTACACAAAGAACTTAATGTCTAACTCAAAAATGTCAAAAAGAAAATCCAAGAGTCATCAATCACCATCACATGTATCATTACAAAGCTTTACACTTAGCATGCAAATGACATCAACACAAATCCACCTTAGCCGAAACTTAACTCATCTTCATGCCTCATCGCCACAACATCAAACATCAACCAAGAATGATGCATCCATGGCCGAGTGTCATTTCCATCACATAGCAAGATTTAGACCATGGGCTAGGTAGAACTCAAGCTAACAACTAAAACATGCATGCATCTCATGGAATATCATCAAACATACCTTAGCCTAGTTACATGCATGGCCGAACCTCTTCAACCTTTCTTCTTCCTTCCTCCTTAAAATTTTCTTTGGCCAAGAATGAACCAAAGGTTGAACACTTTTTTTTTGTTTTTCTTTCTAGTTTCGGCAAAATGGGGGGGGGAAACAACCACACACTTTTTTTTTTGTTTTCATCATATTCCCTTTCATTATTTTATGCCCATGCTCCTTATTTTATCATACTTCCCATGAAACACTAACTCAACATGTTTATGACATGTTCTTGCCCATCACACTTGGTCTACCATGCTTGTCATGGCCGGCCACTACTAATTAGGGGGGGAATTTTCCATGCAAGTCCCCCCTTTTTATTTCATGCACTAATAGATCCTTATGCTTTGACCTATCACATTTCAAAATTTTCTCACATAAGTCTTATTTACTAAAACTCACATGCAATCGACTAAATCGAAGCTTGAAATTTTCACACATTCATAATTACATATTCTAGACAATAAATATCACATTCAAACATTTCGGTGACTCGGTTTAGCGGTCCCGAAACCACTTCCCGACTAGGGTAAATTTTGGGTTGTCACATTAGGGCACGATTTCTCGGATTTCTAAACATAGAACATTGCCTTATTTTAAAACTTAGAAAACACAGATGAAATTTTGAAGGGATATTTGATTATTTTGTACAAACGAAGAATCAAAACCCAACATGTTAGGGCACGATTTCCCGAATTTCCAATCATCACACATCGCCTTTGTTTTTTGGAAATTTTCAAATAAACAATTGTAAAGCCAGCTCAAAATACATTAATTTGACTTAAAATAAAATGACATAACTAATTTTAGAACAATAAGTTGAAAATTACAATACAACACTTGTGAACGACAAGCGAACTTATAAGCATAGTGCAATATACACGAATAATGTGCTATACTTAGTGAATGAAAATGGTATAAACAAAAAAAAACAAATTAACAAATATATAAGGCAATGAGCACACATTCTATTTTGCAAAACATTAATAATCAAAATAATGGAAACTAAAATATAACTAATCAAATAAACATATTAGAATAGAATATAACCAAATTTTCAAACTCAAATGAATAACCATTGACATGATAATACAAAAGACGAATAAATAATATGCAACAATAATATATGAAATAATATAAGAAAACAATCAATATACAAAACAATATAAAAATTAGGAGTCTATATAATGTAAAACAAATCAAAAGACATTAAATATATGAAAAATTTTAAAATGAATCACACGTGCAAATGTTTGAAATAATTTCAAAAAAACCAATAGAATAGAAATGAGTATTAAAATAAATATTATGAATGAACAAAAGAAAAACTCGAATAAATAATGTACAAAATATTTTAAAAATGATACATCTATTTAAAGTTGACAATATACATACAATAAAAAATAATTTAAATAATATATAAAATATGAAAGGTTTTTAAATAACAAAAATATATAATAAAATATATTTTATATACATAAGATTTTAAAAATATGTATATAAATAGATTTAAAAGAAATTATATATATAAAAATAACATAGAATTAATAATGTATATAGAATAAAACTAACTTTATCATGAACTATAAATGTTTAATAATATATAAGAACATTCAAATGAAATATTATACAAAATTTTTTAAAACAATATGATATAAAAGAGAGCTTTAAAATAAAGATTTTATAAAAAAGTGAAATTGTCAAGATAAGTCAATATATATATATAATAAATGTTAAGTGAATTTAAAAAAATAATGAATTATACAAATTAAAAGGACTCAATTAAAATTAAATTAAATTAAGAGGGATACTTAATAAATAAATTAAACTACTGAAATTAAAAGAAGGACTAAAGTGCAATGCGCGCGAATGCATAGGGATCAAAACTAGAAATATTCCAGATCCTGAAACGCAGCATTGAGTCGCAGACCAAATTGGACTTATCCGCAAATTACAGAAATAAATTAAAAAACCAAAGAAAAACAAACAAGATTCAATTGAATGATAGCACAATAGGGAAGGATTTTTTACGTAAATAACCCTCAAAGACCAAAAGGACGGATCCCAGCCGTCCACGGGCCGGGTCATCGGGTTATGGCTATTTAAATGGTGCCTTTTAAAGCCATTGAAATGGGCTTAAAATGACGTCATTTCATGTACTTTAAAAGACAAAAATAAAACCCTAAATGAAACACATACCCCATTTCCTTTATTTTCCAAAAAATCAAAACAGAAGAAAACCTATAGCCTTTCACCACTATTCCGCTGACCCAAGAATTCGTGCAGTCTGACCACCAGCATTGCAATCGGTGGATAATGACATGCGCGCACCTCGCCTAAAGCCTTGGCTCAAAGATTGCCGATTTCAGCCGCAGAAATCCCATCTCAAGCTTTGATTTTGGTGAAGGAGATAAGGATTCTGATGGCCCATTCGCGAAGGTAAACCCTCCCTTTTTTTTAATTTCTTATGTTAAAACCACATGCAAACCCAAAGAAGAGAAACACATTAAAAAAAAGAAAAGAAATAGGACTCGAAATCACCTTTCAACAATTTTCAGTTGATTTTTTTTGTATTCAATATGCGTAAAAAATTACAATCGGTTCTCTTTGGGCTTTATAGCCGAAAGAAAAAATAAGGAAAAATACAATTTTTTTGCTATTTTCTTGTGTCTGTTGTCCTTTTTGTCATTTCGCAGGTACAGGGCGATGTGGAGGTACGATTATGGTGGTGGTACGAGCATGGGTAGCGTATGGGCATACGGAGGTAACTAGAGGCCATTGCGGCGCCATGGAGGAAACCGTAGGTTTCTGGATATGTTAGGCTTTTGGGCCACTTGGGTCGGTTTCTATTGTTGGGTCGTTTTTGTATTTTGGGCTAAGGTTTAGTTATTGGGTTTAGTTTTTTTCTTAACTTTTGTTTGGGTAGAAGGCCTATTTTTGTAATGGATTGTGGACTTTTATTTTATTTATTTGGTTTGGTCTATTGGGTTTGTTGGCCCGGGCGAATTTGGCCCATTACAAGGGCATAACATTCATTCATCAATTTTAGGGTCTAGGTATGCTTACAGAACCAACAGTAGGTCTGCAGTCATCTCGGGCGATCCGTGCAACTTTAACAGTCAAATAGTGAAAATGGGCCCAACACCCATACTGCAAGTCCATGTGGGCCCCTATACCCGTGTGGCCTACATAGCCCAAAAATGGCCTTGGCCGTGTGAGCTACACAGCCTAGCCTAATACTTTCGATCTTTCGTGTGGTTTACCAGTGTGAGGCCCACAGGCCCATGGGGCCCATATGGCCTATGTCGGCCCAATATGGCCCAAAACGGGCCACGCCCATGTAATCACTCATGGTGGCCTATACAATCAAACGCCCACATTTTGGCATTCGGACTACCACATGAGCAAGCACACGGTCGTGTAGTGTCGACAGTCATCTATTTCAGCTTTTTTCGATTTATGGTAGTGTGGTTACACACCTGTTTGCGAAGAGTGCTAGAAGTCCACGAGCACCAAAACCTACATTCATTCAAGGCATTCAATTAGCCCTTTGACAATAGGGTAAATCACCCTCCTTTTTAATACTAACCCAGAATATTAGATACTTGCCTTGATTGAACGAGTGTGGTTTAGCTCGCTATACTGCTGACGAAGGTTGATACCACCCTCCTTGTCGAATAGCTGCATTACCAGCGAAATCCATTAATGATGATTGCATAAACATAAGACTTGAATCCACATATACTAGCTTTATTGAAAACACAAAACCAGAGATAGGGTCAACACCCCATAACACAAGCCATGCACCAAAGATCAACACGTGATAAATAAGGGCCAAGTTACCTATAATCGAGTGCAGAGAGATATTTGATCGCTTCAATAACACTTGTAAACTCCTTCACTCCTCAAGAAGTTTTAAAAACTGAAAGGAGCACCACCAATAATAGAGAGGAGGTGAGAGTCAGCAATAAGAGAAGAAAAGAGGAGAGAGGTCGAAACGACAGAAGCAAAACAGGGACTTACCACACGATATTTGACCAACGCACGCCTGTTGGAGGAAAAAAAGGATGGAGGAAGAAAATCGGCAGGGAAGTAAACAAGATTGCCCAAAATCAAAAACAAGAGAGAGAGGGAAAGAAGCAGTATTCGACAACATAGTAGACCAAAATGGTAGAGGAAGAAGAGCAAGACTTAAAAAAAAAGCAACACAAAATAACCCTTACAATAATCGGCCAAGGTATGGGAAAGTAGAGAAGAGAAGAGAATCGGTTAAACTTAGGGGCAAAAAACTAAACAATTTGAGAGAGGAGAAGGGAGGAATCGAGAAGGGAAAAAAAACCCAAAATGCAAACCCGAATGCACAAATGAAAACACAACCAAAACTCCCTAAGCACCACTCAGTTTCCAAAGAAAAGAAACAACCAAAAGAAGTGCCAAAACTTACCAAAACCAAATTCAATGAGTGCCTAGAATCCCCAATCGGCACTACACTCCCTCTCTCCTCAACTCCCTATAATCACTTTCCCAAATCCCTCGACAAGACACTCAAACAGAACATCCTTTATCCAATCCCACTATTTTCTCCTAAATTTTGGCTGCACCCCCTTAAACACTCCAACCATCCATTAGCAACAGAATCCCACTAACATACAACCCCTTACACGACACAACAGTAAAATAATCACTCTTTTTCAACACCAAGCCTCGAACCTCAGATCCGAAGGAACACTCCACACGTCACTTACCCCTAGACTGGCAAGCCCTTCTGTCATGTTTTATCCACATTTATTTAGGAAGTATATTGACCAAAGATAGGGTTTATTCAAGTAAAAAAAAAATTTGTACAAGCCAAGGCTTGAACCCAAGACTTATCAGACACTTCCTAGAACACTTAACCACTGAAGTAGACACACAGTTGTGTCACAACATACAAAAATAAATACTTAGATTTTGGGGTGTTACAGATGAATTTATGTCAAAGTATGTGTATGGTATATTTGGTATGATGTGAAATTTTGGTTGGATATTCTTGTTGAGTGATATGCTTGATATATAAGTGGGACGTATTAGGTAAATGACTATAATTTGAAGTATTGGTAACTGGTTATGTGATGAAGTAGATATGGATAATGATTATTAGTTTTTGATCATTGGTTGTAAATGACGTGCATTTATATTTAGCTAATGATAGATAAATTAAATATGTATGCATATGACATGTTTGTTTATGGTTTGATATTTAAAGTGACAAGTTGATATTTGTAATCGATTATGCAATGATAAATTTTAACTTAAGATTGAATTTGTGGAATTGGTATGACTTTAATGGCTTAATTTTCAAGTTAAAATTCAGTTATATTTGACATGGTTAGAGTTTATTTTGGTATGCATATCATATGAGAGGTATGATTTGTGTTTTGGTGTTATATTTGGATTTGGTTATTTTGTGAGATAAATGGTAACTTGTTCATGGCATGATTATAATCTGTTATACCTAGTCAAAATAACGGAATATGCTTATGACATGTTTATTTGTGGATTAGTTATTTAGATTTGGTTTTTGATAGTAAGTAAGCATTATGTTTAAATTATTGTGTATTTAGATTTGGTTTCATATGACTTATTTGACGAGATAAAAAGAAAGTTTAGGTATAATTATCATAGTCATGAAATTTTTATGTATTGATGGTTCAAAATGGTTTAAATTGATATGTTTATATGCGCATAACTTGATATAAGAAAATATGTATATTTTCGGCCTTGTTTAATGCATGTTTATGCGTATATAAATATATATATGTCTATTATGCCATGTGGTTGTTTTAGCTTAGAGTAATATGCATACTATGTGAATTTATCAAATCATGAAATGGTATGTTTTATCACATGCATAAATTTTTGTTAATTGTTGATACATGTTTGATTATGTTTAAGTTTTTAAAAGATAAGTTTTGTTATAGGATTGAGTTATGAAGAATGAAATGTAAGGACTATTCTTTTGAGCTGTGTTATGTTAGGTAATACCTCGTAACCCCATGTCGACGATGAATACGGGTTAGGGTTGTTACATTTGATTGGTATCAGAGCTACTATTTAGTCGATTCTAGAACTAACGTATTGCGTATGAGTCTAGCTATACATTCCATATTATATACTGTGATAGTGTGATGACTCCTGACATTTGAAAATGTGTATTTGTATAGTAAATGGATTCTGATCAAGCTGTAGTTGAAGATGTCGAGAGTATAGCACCTGCTCCCGTGAAAGGGACAGCGCCAGTTGATTCTCGACTGACTTTGAGTAACCAAGAGGGAGAGGCTAAACAAGCATTTTACCAAATGATGAATGACTGGTTAACTCAGTATATCTGGACAAATTTGACTGCACAACAACCTCCACCCCCGACTAATCCTCTTCTGATACCTGTTATACCTAAAGTGATTGATCCGTTGAGATCACATAAGCCCCCTGTTGATAAATTCAGAAAAACGGGGCTGAAGAATTCAAAGCCACTGATGATGATGCTGCTGAGCGAGCTGAATTCTGGCTTGATAATACTATTCGCGTGTTTGATGAGCTATCTTGTACCCTTGATAAGTATCTAAAATGTGCCATATCCTTGCTACGTGACACCACATATCACTGGTGGAATACACTAGTATCGGTGGTTCTAAAAGAATAGGTGACTTAGGAGTTCTTTTAGACTGAATTCTGTAAGAAATACATTAGCCAGAGATTTATCAACTAGAAGCGCAAAGAATTTCTAGAGTTGAAACAGGGTCGTATGACCGTGATAGATTATGAACAGAAATTCATGAGACTCAGTCGATATGCTTGAGAGTATGTTTCAACCGAAGCTATAATGTGTAAAAGATTCAAAGATGGGTTGAACGAAGACATTAAACTTCTAGTTGGCATTCTTGAAATAAAAGAGTTTGTATTACTAGTTGAGCAAGCATGCAAAGCCGAAGAGCTTGGGAAAGAGAAAAGAAAAGCTAACTTTGAAGCTAGAGATTCACGTAAGAGATCATCAAATAAGTCATTCCAGTCGGCATCAAAGAGATTTCGAGATGAGCTGTTCAAAGGCTACTGCAGGTCATTTTAGACGTGATCGAGATAAACCACCTGTGAGTTCAAAAGCTACCTCAGTAGCTAATGTTGGTAATATTAGATCAAATCAACTCGAGTGTAAACATTATGGTAAATGACATCTTGGCAGTTGTAGATTGCATGATCGGGCCTGTTTTAAATGTGGATCGATGGATCATTACATTCATGAATGCCTGAGTTAGCTGAAAAAAACATAGTACAGAATACAAGACCGAGTAATATGTCAGCTCGAGGTAGACCACCAAGAAATACAGGTAATGTGAGTAGCAGCCAGAGAGGAACTAAAGACACAACAGTTAGATATGAGGCTCGGGCACCTACTAGAGCTTATGCTATTCATGCTCGCGAGGAGGCTTCATCCCTAGATGTTATTACTGGTACATTCACTCTCTATGATACTAGTGTAATTGCATTGATTTATCCTGGTTTTACTCATTCTTATGCGTGTGAGACCTTACTATTCAGTAAGACTTTACCTGTTGACTCTACTGAATTTGTGATTAGAGTATCGAACCCATTGGGCCGATTTGTTCTAGTTAACAAAATGTGCGAGAATTATCCTTTGATGATTAGAGATTCGTGTTTTCTGGATGATTTGATGTTGTTTCCATTTGACGAGTTTGATATAATTCTGGGTATGCATTGGTTGACTTTGCATGATGCTATCGTAAACTGTAAAAGAAAGACTATTAATTTATGGTGATAGAATGATGAGATATTTCAGATTGAAACTAATGATCTGAATGGTTTACGACAGTGATATCTTCAATGTTAGCTCAGAAGTATGTGAGAAAAGGTTGTGAAGTTTACTTTGCGTATGTGCTTGATAGTAAAGTGACCGAAAGAAAGATTTAATCAGTACCAGTTGTGTGCGACTATCCGGATGTGTTTCTTGAAGAATTATCCGATTTTCCACCTATTCAAGAAGTAGAGTTTGGTATTGAGTTAGTGCCGGGAATGACTCCGATATTGATAGCTCCATACAGAATGGCACCTACTAAATTAAAAGAATTAAAAACTCAGTTGTAAGAGTTAATAGATAGAGGTTTCGTGCGACTGAGTTTCTCTCCATGGGGTGTACCAGTTTTATTTTTTAAAAAGAAAGACGAAAGTATAAGAATGTGTATCGACTATAGACAGCTCAATAAGGTGACTATAAAGAATAAATATCCATTGCCACGAATTGACGACCAATTCGATCAGTTGAAAGGGGCTACAGTGTTTTCAAAGATAGATTTGAGATCAGGTTACTATCAGTTGCAAGTTGAAGACTCCGATGTGCCGAAAACTTCTTTCCGAACAAGGTTCGGACACTATGAGTTTCTGGTTATGCCTTTCAGACTTACTAATGCACCTTCTGTTTTCATGGATTTGATGAACTGGATCTTCAGTTAGTATCTGGATGGATTTTTGGTTGTGTTTATAGATGACATATTGATCTACTCCCGTGATGAAATCGAGCATCCCGAACATCTCAGACTTGTGTTACAGACTTTGCGAGATAAACAGTTGTATGAGAAGTTTAGTAAATGCGAGTTCTGGTTACGTGAAGTCAGTATTTTGGGACATGTTGTATCAACATCTGGTATTCGGGTTGATCCAAGTAAAATTTTCTGGTATACTTGATTGGAAACCTCCAAAAAATGTTTCTGAAGTCTGTAGTTTTCTAGGACTTGCTAGTTACTATATATGATTCGTGAGGTTTCTCTATGATTGCAACCCCGATGATGAAGCTACTGTAGAAAGATGTTAAGTTTGAGTGGTCAGAAAAGTGCTAGAAAATTTTTGATCAGTTGAAAGCCCTTTTGACCGAAGCTCCAGTGCTAGTTCGACCAGAATTAGGTAAAGAATTTGTTATCTATAGTGATGCATCTTTAAATGGTTTGAGTTGTGTGTTAATGCAGGAAGGCAAATTCGTAGCTTATGCCTCAAGACAATTAAAGCCGCATGAAAAGTACTATCCGACGGGTGATCTAGAATTTGCAGCTATTGTGTTTGCATTGAAAATACGACTGAGAAATGTCACATTTATTCTAATCACAAAAGCCTGAAATATTTGATGACTCAGAAATATTTGAATCTGGAACAGCGAAGATGGTTAGGGTTGCTAAAAGACTACGAGCTTGTGATTGACTACCATCCGAGAAAGGCTAATGTTGT
The DNA here is from genome assembly GCF_007990345.1 of Gossypium hirsutum. Taxonomy (NCBI): domain Eukaryota; kingdom Viridiplantae; phylum Streptophyta; class Magnoliopsida; order Malvales; family Malvaceae; genus Gossypium; species Gossypium hirsutum. The sequence goes on along the minus strand of NC_053433.1, from coordinate 34,668,863 downwards.
TGCTGATGCTCTAAGCCGAAAATCACTACTTGCTTTGTGTGCAATAAATGCACATATTGATCTGTCTGATGATGATTCGATTATAGTTGAGTTAAAAGCAAGACCATTATATATTCAACAGATTTCTGATGCTCAAAAAGTTGAGAATGATTTGTTAGTAAAGCGGGGCCAATGTGATTCAAATGTTGATTTAGAGTTTCGAGTTGATGCTGAAGGTTGTCTAAGGTTCAAAAACTGAATATGTGTTTCGAGAAATCCAGAATTGATTCAGATGATTTTGAATGAAGCTCATAATAGTCGATTATCTGTTCACCCGGGTAGTATGAAGATGTATAATGATCTGAAACAACTTTACTAGTGGCATGGTATGAAACGAGACATTTCTAACTTTGTTTTGAAATGTTTAGTCTGTTAGCCAGTAAAAGCCGAGCATCAGGTACCTTCTGGATTGCTTCAGCCGATGATGATACCAGAATGAAAATGGAATAGAGTCACGATGAATTTTGTATCTGGTTTGCCGTTGACACCGAGTAAGAAAGATGCGATCTGGGTTATTGTGGATAGATTGACTAAATCTGGTCATTTTGTTCCTGTTCGCACAGATTACTCACTTGATAAGCTAGCTGAATTGTATGTTTCTCATATTGTGAGATTGCATGGAGTACCTATTTTTATTGTTTTGGATAGGGATCCGAGGTTTACATCAGGTTTTGGAAGAAACTGCAAGATGCACTAGGTATGAAATTACATTTCAGCACTGCTTTCCATCCGCAAACAGATGGTCAGTCTAAATGAATCATTTAGATACTTGAGGGTATGTTAAGATGTTGCATTCTCGAGTTTGAAGGTACGTGGGAACGATACTTACCTCTTATTGAATTCGCATACAATAATAGCTTTTAATCGAGTATCAAAATGACACCTTACGAGGCTTTGTACGATCGTAAATGTCGAACACCATTATTTTAGACCGAGCTCAGTGAAAACAAGATACACGGGGTTGATTTGATTAGAGAGACTAAATAGAAAGTGAAAGTGATTTGAGAAAGTCTGAAAACAGCGTCAAATCGTTAGAAATTGTATGCTGACTTGAAACGAAAAGATATAGAGTTTCAGATCGGGACAAAGTATTTTTGAAAGTCTCATAGTGGAAGAAAATACTCAGATTCAATCGTAAAGGTAAATTGAGTTTGAGATATATTGGGTAGTACGAGATTATCGAGCATATTGGGCTAGTTGCGTATAGACTATTGTTGGCACCTGAGTTAGAAAAGATTCATAATGTATTCCATGTTTTGATGCTTCGTAGATATCGATTTGATCCATCACATGTGATTAATTTGTAACATCCCTAACCCATATCCGTCGCTGAATTAGGGTTACGAGGTATTACCATCAAAGCACAAATCCAAACATTCACATGAGTACACTTGCATAAACTTTTAAGAACAATTATTTATTAACATCAATAATTGATGCAATTACTAATATCCCATAACTGAATATACTGTTAATTCATCTTATAAAATGTGCAAACATTCAAACTTTATTACACTTAAATCACATAATGTATTCTATTCACAAATGGAATATACAAAAACTACAACATATAATCATTTAAATAAAATCATATCATATTTGGAATTCACTTAATAATAAGTTGGACACTTATACGTCACATAAAAACACATACTATTTTCACGATTTACCATTGCACAAGTTGCTATTCATCTGGTTATTATTCAGCGCATTTAGTAGAATGCAAGTTTAATCAAAAGATTACTCACTTACAACTTAACTCAATTCATTTTACAAATCTATGCACTTCAAACATTCAAATTAATATACATGTTATATAATATAATAATAACAACATTTAACAAGCCATGACCGAATGCAAACTTGTTAAAAATTTCCCATTTTAATTATATTTGTCTAACCGTAACGTAATGTAATATAATTTAATAAATCTGAATAACATATACAAATTATCATTATTTAGTTCATTCATTATATAACTATCACAACCAAATTTAAACAATTAAAACCCATTCAAATACATGCATGCATATGATAATTGTTACATTTTAGTACTAAGCTGGAACTAGTTTACTATTTCCAAGCACCAACAGAGCAAATAACACATTTCCAAATATCAATCCTAACCATCCCAAAACATATCCGATTATTCTTTAAACCCAATTCAGATCACATCTCATACATGCTGTGTAATAACCATGCCAAACAAACTTATCTCATATTCGAATGTAACCAAATAAATATTAATGCTATACCACATATTAATACCTTAATAGTATGTCAATCGAATTTTCATTCATACTTTATTTTAATATTAATCACATTTAAAACAACCAAACATACCTAAGGATATATGCATATATATTACGGCCATTATATTCATACCTCTTCCAAGTCATTAATCAATTTTCATGCTCAAACACGTGTCACTACTCAACCATTTCCAAAACATATATCATATATCACCTATGCCATTCATTCACAACACATAGCATCATCACCAAACAGTTTAGACCATTATCAAACATAATCAAAACCAAACCTAGAAGTAAAGCCATTGTCGCATGGCTTTAGTTTTACATGACCAAAATTCAACATTTCAAAACACATTCCATCCTATACAACATTTCAAAGCCATTGATATTATGATTTTGAGCTCGTGTATATAAGTGTATGTATATTTGGTATAATTATATATTGACATTTTGGCTTGAAGGTTGAATGTTAAGCAAGTATTTGGATTATATTAACATTCGGCCAAGGTGGTGTTTGTGTATGAAAACACATTATTTATGAAACATGGTAGTTGCAACTAAATGTAATAACTGTATTATATTATGTTTTAGTTTAATTAAGATGATAATATCAATGAATAGCTTATTTGCTTATGACTTACTAAGCTATTATAGCTTACTGTGTGTATATTTTACTTCTATTTTATAGATTTTGGATTCAAGTTACAAGCTCAGGGATCGTTAGCAAAGTTCATCACACTATCTAAGCCATAGTTTTCCTTGCCTCGTTTTTAATGATTTTTACATTTTTGGAGTCCCGGTAACTTGATTTAGCTTATTCTAGCAATAATTTAACCTAGGCTTTATATTTGGAAAAATACCCATAGGTGAAATTTGTGTATTTTGGTATTTTATGATAGAGTATGAGGTTTTAAATTATGTTAGACAACTTGTGCTACTCGATTTTAAGTGAAAACGAGCAAAAGGGCTTAATCGATAAAAATACCTAATAGTCATAAGTATATGTTAGAGTGAGAATTTGATGTTTCCATAGAAGGGAAAAATGATTAGCATGTCATAAAACATAAGAAAATAGGCTGAAGTTTAATTTACGAGCTTTGGGGCAAAAATGTAAATTGCAAAAGTTTAGGGGCAAAACTATAATTTTTCCAAAATATGATTTTAGGTCAATTTGAATAATGTGAGTCCTAATTAGACTATATTTCAAATGATAGAGCAAGGAAAACTGAAATTCGGGTTAAAATGGAAAAATACCAAGTTGTGGACGAAATGGTAAAAGTAGCCATTTTCGCATACGAGGTAAGTTCATATGTAAATGTTGGTAACATAGTTATTATTTTAAATGTTTTTATGTTATTTAAATGATATGATAATTATTATGAAATATTATACTCGTGATAATTGTTTGATAATATGTCAAATTGTGTGATATACTTGGAAAATGTGAAATACTACCGAGTATCGGTATCGACATTCCGTAGAAGATGGTTGAGACACATGATTGGGAAAAAGGTCCCGCTGAACCTTAGGAGTGGATTAGGATACAAGTGACATGTCACTAGGATATTTGGGCATCCGAACTCGTTGAGTTGAGTCTGAGTTCACTTATGGATGCGAATGTCCGAACTCGTTGAGTTGAGTTCGAGTTTGAGAGATGTAACTAGGCATCCGAGCTCGTTGAGTTGAGCCCGAGTTCACTTGTGGATGCGAATGCTCGAGCTCGTTGAGTTGAGTCTGAGTTCGCTTATGGGCGGGTTACATGGTAGCTTGGCTACATATGTGGCACTTATGTGCAAACTTTCCATGTATCCGAATTATATTCCGATGTGTTCAACGGGTAAAGTTCTACTCAAATGGAGGAATACTAGAGATGAAAGGGACGTATTGGTGAGTGTTGTGAAATGGATACTTTGAACACGTATGTACTTAACCCTCGGGTTGAAAAATCGATATAACAATAATATGGTAAGATGATAAATGAAAATATGATATGAATGTCTTGGTGATGATTATGCAAATGATGTTTTATGTTTGCTTATATGGTTATGTTACTTGCTATTTGCATGTGAACTTACTAAGCATTTATGCTTACTCCATCCTTTTCATTCCTTGTAGTTTTGACAAGCCAGCTCGGAAATCAGGAACGGTCGGAGGTTCGCTCACACTATCTGTATACCATCTTGGCATAATGGCTTGTATATTTTGAGTATGGCATGTATAGCATTATAATCATTTTGTATATATGGTCTTATGATATGGTTATTGAATGGTATGGAAATGCTTTTTAATGATTAGCCATTGGAATGGCTAATCATGATCATATTTGGTGTTATGTATGTCAAATTGCTAGCTAATCCACGGAAACCATGAAATAGGTAAAATTTACCATAAAATAGATTCTAACAGCAGCAGTGATGTAAATTTGAAAAATCACTAAAAATAGTAGAAATGGAATTAAATGATGAGTATGTTATGAAATTTAAGGTTAATGAGTCTATTTTCATATGGATTGAACAAAACAGGTATATGAATTATATTTTATGAGATATTTGAATTTTTGTTAAACAGGGCCAGAGTGATTTCTGGATCCCCTGTTCTGACTTTAAAAATTTATCATAAATTGTAAAAATATAAATAGAAGTCATTGTTTATATGTACAGATTCCTTATTGAGTCTACTTTTAATAGAAACAAACTTCATAGTCATTGAAATTCTGTACAGAGAGATATCTGATTTGTAATACACAGAGGTCAGAGCAGTCGAACCCTGAAACACGGAAGACTTTAACTAATAAACTGTACTAATTGGCTAGACCAAAAATTCTATAAACAAATTAGTAAATATATAAATGAGTATATTTTCATGGAAAATTGACGGAATTGGATTTCAAGTTTTGTAACTCGAGATATGAATTTTTAAACGACTTTGACGCAGATTGCTAGTTTAACTGGAAATTTTAAAAATAAATTGTTTGAGCTGATTAAGTAATGAATTAAGTCTGTTAACACCTCGTGTTCGACTCCGGCGACGGTCTCGGGTACGGGGCGTTACATACTATATGCTTCATTCAAAATCATCTGGATCAACTCTGTATTCCTCGGAACACATTCGGTCCCTGAATCTCAAACAGTCATCAACATCAACCCTAAACTCTGAATCAATACATCCATCTCGCACTGAACTCGTTTTGCGATCAATTCATTATCAACCTTTTGGGCATCACATATTTGTTGAACCAATAATAGTCTAGCTTTCAATTCAGCTACTATCGGACCATCATCTAACATAGCCATATGCGTATTCATTGCACGCAAAGCAAATAGTGATTTTCAGCTTAAAGCATCAGCAACAACGTTAGCCTTTCCTGGGTGATAGTCAATCACAAGCTCGTAGTCTTTTAACAGTTCTAACCATCGACGTTGTCTCAAATTCAAAGCTTTATGAGTCATCTAGTATTTCTGGCTTTTCTGATCAGAGTAAACATGACATTTCTCGCCGAACAGATAGTGACGCCAAATCTTCAATGCGAACACGATGGCTGCCAATTCTAGGTCGTGTGTCGGATAATTCTTTTCAGGTGGCTTCAACTGTCTCGAGGCATAAGCTATAACTTTGCCTTCCTACATCAAAACACAGCCCAAACTATTCAAAGATGCATCATTCTAAATAACAAATTCTTTACCCAATTCTGGCTGAACTAGCACTGGAGCTTCGGTCAAAAGGGCTTTCAACTGATCAAAACTTTTCTGACAATTCTCTGACCACCCAAACTTAACATCTTTCCATAGTAGCTTTGTCATTGGAGCTGCAATCATAGAGAAACCTTTCATGAAGCGTCTGTAATAACCAGCAAGTTTCAGAAAGCTTCAAACTTCAGAAACATTCTTCGGAGGTTTCCAATCTAGTATAGCTGATATTTTGCTCTGATCAACCTGAATACCTGATGCTGATACCACGTGACCCAGAAAACTGACTTCACTTAACCAGAACTCACATTTACTGAATTTCGCATGCAACTGCTTATCTCGCAACGTCTGCAATACAAGTCTCAAATGTTCGGCATGTTCACCTTAGAGTAGATCAGAATGTCATCTATAAACACAACCACAAACCGGTCCAGATACAGTCTGAAGATCCGATTTATCAAATCCATGAAAATAGTTGGTGCATTAGTGAGTCCGAAAGGCATAACCAAAAACTCATAATGCCCGTACCTCGTTCTGAAAGCAGTCTTTGGCACATCTGAATCTTTAACTCGCAATTTATAGTAACCTGATCTCAAATCTATCTTCAAAAATACTGTGGCCCCTTTCAGTTGATCAAACAGAGCATCAATCCGTGGCAATGGATACTTATTCTTTATAGTCACCTTATTAAGCTGTCTGTAATCAATGCACATTCTCATAGTTCCATATTTCTTTTTCACAAACAACACAGGTGCACCCCACGGAGAGAAACTCGGTCGCGCGAAACCTCTATCTGTCAATTCTTGCAACTGAGCTTTCAATTCTTTTAATTCTATAGGTGCCATTCTGTATGGGGCTATGGATATCGGAGTCGTCCCTGGCACTCACTCAATACCAAACTCTACTTCCCGAATAGGTGGCAAACTTGGTAATTCTTTTGGAAACACATCCGGATACTCACATACAACATGTACGGATTCAATGTTTCTTTCAGTCACTTTACTATCGAGCACGTAGGCAAAGTAAGCTTCACACCCTTTTCTCACATATTTCTGAGCTAGCATCGAAGAAATCACTGCTGGTAAATCGTACAAATCACTAGATTCGATCTAAATAACTTCATCTTTCTGGCTCCGTAGATCAATAGTGTTTCTTTTACAATTCACAACAGCATCATGTAAAGTCAGTCAGTCCATACCCAGAATTATATCAAACTCATCAAATGGAAGCAACATTAAATCAGCTGGAAAGCATAGATCTCGAACCATCAAGGGACAATTCTTACACACTTTATCAACCATAACACACCAGCCCAAGGGATTTGACACTCTAATCACAAACTTAGTAGACTCAACAGGTAGAGTCTTGCTGAATACTAATGTCTCCCATACATAAGAATGAGTAGAACCAAGATCAATCAATGCAATTACATTAGTATCATAAAAAGTAAATGTACCAGTAATAACATCAGGGGATGAAGCATCCTCTCGCACGCGAATAGCATAAGCTCTGGCAGGTGCACGAGCCTCAGATCTGACTGTCGTATCTTTAGTCCCTCTCTGACTGCCACTCGTATTACTAGCATTTCTCGGTGGTCTACCTCGAGCTGCAATATTACCCGATCTCGTATTCTGCACTAGATTTTCTTCAGCTAATATTGGCCAATCTCGAATATAATGATCTGTAGATCTGCATTTAAAACAGGCCCGATCATGCAGTCTACCAGTGACGGGATGTCCTTTACTACAGTGTTTACACTCGGGTTGATTTGATCTGACATTACCCACACTCGCTATCGAAGTAGCTCTCGAGCTCACTGGTGGTCTATTCTGATCCCGTCTAGGATAACCTGAAGTGGCTTTAGAACGGCTAAAATCATCTCAGAACTTCTTTGATGCCGTCTGGAATGAGTTACCGGGTGTTCTTTTGCATGTATCTTTAGCTTCAAAGTCAGCCTTTCTTTTCTCTTTCCCAAGCTCTCCAGCTTTGTAGGCTAGCTCAACAAGTACCACAAACTCTTTTATCTCAAGTATGCCAACTAGCAGTTTGATATATTCATTCAACCCATTTTCAAATCTTTTACACATTATGGCTTCAGTGGAAACACACTCTTTGGCATACCAACTGAGTCTCACGAATTTCTGCTCGTACTCCGTCACAATCATCCGACCCTGTTTCAACTACAGAAATTCTTTACGCTTCTGATCTATAAATCTCTGACTGATATATTTCTTACGGAACTCAATCTGAAAGAATTCCTAGGTTACCTGCTCTATTGGAACTATTGATACTAGGGTATTCCACCAGTGGTATCCTATGTCTCGAAGTAAAGATATGGCACATTTCAAGCACTCATCTGATGTACAGGATAGTTTGTCAAACACACGGATGGTATTATCAAGCCAAAACTCGGCCCGCTCAGCATCATCATCATCGGTAGCTTTAAATTCTTCAACCCCATGTTTCCTGATTTTATCAACAGGTGGCTTATAGAATCTCAACGGATCACTTACTTGAGGTACTACAGGCATCGAAGATGGATTAGTCGGGGGTGGAGGTTGTTGTGCAGCCGGGTTAGTCTGGATATATTGAGTAAACCAATCGTTCATCGTCTGATAGAAGGCTTGTTTAGCCTCACTTTCTTGATAACTCGAAGTAGGTCGAGAATCAGCCGGCGCTGTCCCTTGCGCGAGAGCAGGTGCTACACTCTCGACATCATCAGCTACAGCTCTATCGGGATCCATTTACTATATGAAAACACATTTAAAATGTCAGAAGTCATCGCACTATCACAGTATATAATTATGGCATGTATAGCTAAACTCACACACGCTACGTTAGTCCTAGAACCGACTAAACCGTAGCTCTGATACCAATAAAATGTAACACCCCTAACCCATATTCGTTGTCGGGTTAGGGTTACAAGGTATTACCTGACAAAACTCAGTCAGCATGTTCACATATATAAATTGTTATTCACGTATCAAATTATTCGCATTAATTTAAAATCGAAAACAATCACATATTCATTCCTATATACTAATTCACACATAAGGAAACACTTAACCAAATATTGTCAATTATATTTTATTAATTTTAATACATAAACAAACCATGCTACAAAGTTTCAATCATATCTATATTAATATCTTTTTTTTAATCATATATTTGAACCACCTCTTATGTAACAAAACCAATTTGCATGCATTTTACAATTAAAATATTTGAAATATAAAAGCATCAAATACTTAATATTCGAATACCTATTTTTTTTAGAAAAATAAACATGTTTCCTTATTTCTTATGCCAACCATATATATATTTCATAACAATTACTTATCTCACAAATTACTGAAGTAAATTCATTATTAATAATCTACTAAATACACATTCAACCACTTATTAAAATTATTCATTTAATATGTTATCAAAACATAAACCATTATATTTACCTCAAAAACGTGTAACATAGTTCCCAAATCAATTTAAATATCAAGGCCGAATACATACCAACCTAAACACTATTTTTAATCCAACTCACAAGTCAAATTATATGACAAAAATATAAGTCATTAGTAAACCATACCAAACAGTCAAACACAATCGATTTCAAGGGAATTAAGCCATTTTCGCATGACTTATATTATACATAACTAAAGCCAATACTTCAAATATATATATCCCAGCCAATACATGCCATAATTTAAGTTTAGCTAATAAGGTACCAAAAACAGTAGATAGTGTGATGAGCTTGGCTGGCAGTCCCCGAGCTTATAGCTTGACTCCAAAATCTATAAAACAGAGTAACATAAAACACAGAATAAGCTATCAAAGCTTAGTATGCTATAAGCAAATAAACAGTTCAATAAAACATTCAACCTATCTTATTAACCCAAATTATGTTATCAAGACCAATGCTTGTCTTTAAAACTTAGTATGCTATAAGAAAATAAACAGTTCAATAAAACATACTAATTTATTCCTGACGCATAGATCAATTATCACATTCGAGCTCTATTTACCTTTGCCCGATGAACCATTCGGAATTGGATAGGATACTTGGATAATCACATAAGTCGTACAATGGCAACGTCCCAGACGTGGTCTTACATGTAGCCACAAATCGATGCCACTGTCCCAGACAAGGTCTTACTCATAAACATAATTAGAACCACATATCGATGCCATGGTCTTACTCGCACACATATATCGGAATCCTATGTCGTGACATATGTATCCTAACTATTCCTAAGGTTCATACGGGGCTTTCGGACGTCGTAACTCGGTTGAATCGAACTCGGAAGTGTCGTAGCCAAATTTAATCATATTCGAGCACAACATATTTAAATTCTAACATTTCATAACAGCATATAAATATAACATTTAATTTCCAAATAAACACGTCTATTTGCTTATAAACTTACATCGGACAACGAAAAATCAGTACGGATCAACTAGTCGACAACTTTTGACTTTCCCCAGTCCAAATCCGATTTCTTTAGTTCTTGATCTAACCATATTCAAATTAAGCTCATTCAAACATATTTTTATTCAATTTAGTCTAAAAGCACATAAATAGGCAAATTACATTTTACCCCTGACATTTACAATTTTTACAATTTAATCCCTATTGCACAAAATACAAAATACACCAAATTTCTCTATATTTATGTTGGGCCAAATTTTACCCACTCTCAAACAAGTCCATATATTCAATTTATTTCATATTTTAGTCCATCAAGTTATTATTTTTGGAATTTTACTCCTAATTACTCAAAATCATAAAAAACTCCAATACAAAATATGTTAATCTAAAACATATCTTTCATTTTTCATCATCAAACAAAAAAAATCACAAGCTATCAACAATGGCACAACTCAAAATATTCATCAAAATCAAAAATTCAAGCATGGGCTTTGTAGTACTCGAAGCAACGATCTAAAAAACGTAAAAATTATCAAAAACTGACAAGAAAACGAACCTTGATTAAGCTTCCAAATAGGCCGAACCCTAGCTTATTCTTTCTTCTTTTCTTTTAACTTATATTTGGCAATGAAAAATAACTAAGACTAATATGTAAACTTTATTTTATGTTTGTATTATATTTGTTATAATAATTGAATTACTTTTATAACTTTTTTTAATATAAAAATCACATAATATAAGTCTTAACCATCTCACTAATATAATTATGGGTTATTTACAACATAAATCCTTCACCTTTAAAAGCCACTAACAATTCGGCCCTTTATATATTAAACTACCAAATTTTTCATTTTACGCGATTAAGTCCTTTGTCAACCGGACACTCAAACGATAAAATTAAAGTACGAAAATTTCACAGATATAAATTCACACAAATCAAAAAAAGAATAATTTTCAAATATTTTTCTGACTCAGATTCGTGGTCCCGAAACCACCGTTCCGATTAGGGTCTAAATCGAGCTGTTACATAATCCTTCAGAGATTGAGATTAAATTTTACATGACATATGAAGAAGAACCAATCTATATTCTAGCTCGTGAAGTTAAAGAATTGCGAAATAAGAAAATTTTATTAGTGAAATTACTATGGTGTAAACACGGAGTTGAGGAGGCAACATGGGAGCCAGAAGATGCAATAAAAGAACGTTATCTGAACCTATTCACTGGTAAGATTTTCGGTGACGAAAATCCCTAAAGGGGGAGAGTTGTAACAGCCCGATTTAGATCATATTCAGAACGGTGGTTTCGAGACCACGAATCTAAGTTTGAAAAATATTTAAAAATTATTTTCTTTGTTTATTATGTGTGAATTTATATGTGTGAAATTTTCGTGTTTTAATTTTGTCGTTTCAGTGCCGATTTAATAAAAATGGCTTAATCGCGTAAAATGAAAATTTGATGGTTAAATGTGAAAGGGCCGACTTGTTGTTGACTTTTTAAATTGAGGTATTTATAATGCAATATAACCATTGTTAAAGTGATGGACGGTTATAACCATGAATTATAATGGTTTTAAATTTTATTATAAAGGTTAAATATGTAAAATAGTAAATTTGTTATTATAATAAAACATATAATAAAATATCAGTGATTTTTCTTTTATTTTTCATGATCGAATAATAAAAAGAAAAGAGAAAGAATAGGGTTTTCAATTTTCGGCCATTGTTGAAGTTTGATTAAGGTATGTAACTAGCTCGGTTTTTGATAATTTTTACGTTTTTCAGATCGTTGCAATGTAATGTACAAAGTCCATGCTTGAAATTTTTATTTTGATGAATATTCTGAGTTATTCCATTGATGAATAATTGAGCTTTGTGATGTTAGTTGATGAATTATGAAAGATATGTTTTGGATTAATATGTTTTGTATTGGAATTTTTGATGAATTTGAGTAATTAGGGCTAAATTGTTAAAATAATCAATTGAGGGACTAAAATGTGAAATAAATGAAATGTATGGACTTGTATGAGCATAAGGAAGATTCGATCTAAGCATGGTGTGTGCAAATTTTGCATGTTTTGTGTTTTGTGCAATTTGGACTAAATTGTAAAAAGTGTGGAATGTTAGGGGAAATATGGTAATTTGCCCATTTATGTGTTTTTGGACTAAATTGAATGAAATTATGTTTGAATGAGTTTGATTTGAGTATGTTTAGATAAGAACCAAAGAAATCGAATTTGGATCAGGGGAAAACCAAAGTTGTCGATTAGTCGTCCCATTCTGATTATCATTGTCCGAGGTAAGTTTATAAGCAAATAGATGTTGATAATTTTAAATAAATACGAGTTTTATATGTTGAAATGAACTATGTGAAAATATATACGTGGTTGTCGAATATGAATATGCTTGGGAGCTATGTTTACGAATTCAATTTGACCGAGTTACGATGTCCGAAAGCCCTGTACAAACCTTAGGAATAGCTAGGATACATATGTCATGACATAGGATTTCTGATATGTGATTACATGTAAGACCACGTCTGGGACATTGGCATCGATATGTGATTACGTGTAAGACCCTGTCTAGGATAGTGGCATCGATATGTGATTGCATGTAAGACCACGTCTGGGACGTTGGCATTGTACGATATGTGTGATTATGCAAGTATCTTATACAATTCTGAATGGTTCAACGGGCAATGATAAGTTTTGATCAAATATGTAAATCGAGCTAAAGTGATTAGGTATGTGATCGTTGATTACCTTTTTGAAAATAAGGTAAGTTGGTTATTTAATATGTGATGCAAATTATACATGATGTTAATAGAAATATATGTGTATTTGTGAAGTATATTGGGTCACATGTTATGCATAAGTATGTGATATTAAAGTTTGATTCATGAGTATATGAATATGAGTATATATATATATTCTGTTAGATAATGATATTATGGCTTTGAAATTGAATGATACTTTGATAATAGGTATATGTATATTCGGCCAAGATAAAGTTTATATATGAAAGTATATGTTGCATATGAAACTGTAAGTTTGAAATTAAATGTGATTATAATAGCATGAATTAGCTTGGTTAATTTGAGTTGATTATGTCATTGAGTTATTTATTTGCTTATGACTTGCTAAGCTATGATAGCTTACTGTGTGTGTATGTTTGCCTCCGTTTTATAGATTTTGGAATCAAGTTACAAGCTTGGGGATCGTCAGCAAAGTTTATCACACTATCAACTATTTTCGGTACTTTATAAGTTGAATTTAAACCTATAGCATGTATAGACTAGCTTATGTTTTTGTTTGACTTTAGGATATGTAGATATGAGCCATGCGAAAATGGCTTATTCATTATGTTAATTTCGGTGTTGATGGTTCGGCCATTATATATTTATAAGTGAATCATGGTTAATATATTTGGTAATGGTGATGAAGTTATGTCAAAGTATATGTGTATGGTATATTTGGTATGATGTGAAATTGTGGTTGGATATTCTTGTTGAGTGACATGCTTGATATATAAGTGGGATGTATTAGGTAAATGACTATAATTTAAAGTATTGGTAACCGGTTATGTGATGAAGTAAATATGGATAATGATTATAAGTTTTTGATCATTTGTTGTAAATGATGTGCATTTATATTCGGCTAAAGATAGATAAATTAAATATGTATGCATATGACATGTTTGTTTATGGTTTGATATTTAAAGTGACAAGTTGATATTTGTATTCAGTTATGCAATGATAAATTTTAACTTAAGATTGAATTTTTGGAATTGGTATAACTTTAATGGCTTAATTTTCATATTAAAATTTGATTATATTTGACATGGTTGGAGTTTATTTTGGTATGCATATCATATGATAGGTATGATTTGTGTTTTGGTGATATGTTTGGATTTGGTTATTTTTTGAGATAAATGGAAACTTGTTCAAGGCATGATTATAATCGGTTATACCTATACAAAATAAAGGAATATGCTTATGACATGTTTATTTGTGGATTAGTTATTTAGATTCGGTTTTTGATGGTATGTATGTATAAGCATTATGTTTAAATATTGTGTTTTTAGATTTGGTTTCATATGACTTATTTGACGAGATAAAAAGAAATTTTAGGTATAATTATAATAGTCATGAAATTTTTATGTATTGATGCTTGAAAATGGTTTAAATTGATATGGTTATATGGCAATAACTGGATATGAGAAAAGATGTATATTTTTGGCCTTGTTTAATGCATGTTTATGTGTATATAAATATATATATGCCTATTGTGTCGCGTGGCTGTTTTAGCTTAGAGTAATATGCATAATATCTGAATTTATCAAATCATGAAATGGTATGTTTTATCACATGCATAAGTTTTTGTTAATTGCTGATACATGTTTGATTATGTTTAAGTTTTTAAAAGATAAGTTTTATTATGGGATTGAGTTATGAAGTATGAAACGTAAGGAATATTCTTTTGATTTGTGTTATGTTAGGTAATGCCTCGTAACCCCATTCTGGTGACATATACGGGTTAGGGGTGTTACAGTATAATCAGATTATAGTAGCACCGAAAGATCAACACAAGACAACATTCACCTGCCCGTACGGTACATTTGCATTTAGACGCATGCCATTTGGTTTATGTAATGGACCAGCTACATTTCAAAGATGTACGATATCTATTTTTACTGACATGATTGAGAAGTATTTGGAAGTTTTTATGGATGATTTTTCAGTATTTGGAGATACATATGATGATTGCTTAGCCGATTTAGCGAAGGTATTAAGGTGATGTGAAGAAACAAACCCGGTACTCAACTGGAAAAAGTGTCATTTCATGGCACGAAAAGGGATTGTTCTAGGGCATCGGATAACAAGACATGGAATAGAGGTTGATAAAGCAAAGGTAGATGTTATTAAGAAACTCCCACCTCCAATATCTGTAAAGGGTGTTAGGAGCTTTTTGGGCCACACCGGTTTCTAATGAAGATTCATCAAGGACTTCTCCAAAATTGCTAAACCTTTATGCAAATTATTAAAGAAGGACACGACGTTCAAATTTGATGAAGAGTGCTTAAGAGCTCAACTGAATTATACGGTAACATATAAAGAGTTACTTGCTATTGTGTTTTCTTTTAAGAAGTTTCGATCTTATCTTGTAGGTACCAAGGTGACCGTCTATACGGACCAATCGGCAATTAAGTATTTACTTGCCTAGAAAGACTCTAAGCTGAGACTAATCCGGTGGGTACTTCTACTTCAAGAGTTCAATCTAGAAACTCAAGACCGAAAGGAAGTGGAAAACCAAGTAGTAGACCACTTATCTAGATTGAAGCTGCAAGAAGGGAACTGTCCTCTTATTCCAATTCGAGGGACATTTCTAGATGAACACAATACCCCTTGGTTTGCTAATATTGCTAAATTTTTAGCTTGTGGTTTGATGCTGATTGATAAGACATATCATCAAAGGAAAAAGTTTTTTCACGATGTGAAGTACTATTTTTGGGAAGAGCCATATTTGTTTAAAAAGTGCGCAGATCAAATAATTTGGAGATGTGTAGCAAAGGAAGAAGTACAAAAGATTCTTAAATACCATTGTCACTCAGCTCCGAGTGGGGGACACTTCAGAGGTACTCGTACTGTGACCAAAATATTGCAAGCCAGATTCTTTTGGCCAACACTATTCAAGGACGCATATGCTTACGTAAAAATTTGTGATCGATGTCAATGGGTTGGAAATGTCACCAACAGAAATGAGATGCCTCGAACAAATATCATTGAGGTAGAATTGTTCGATGTATGGGGTATTGACTTTCTTGGTCCTTTCCCTTTGTCCTTTGGTCACAAGTATATATTGGTAGCAGTAGACTATGTGTCTAAGTGGGTCAAGGCTAAAGCTTACTCGACAAATGATGCTAGGGTTATGATGATGTTTTTGCAGAAACATGTATTCACAAGGTTTAGAACCCCAAGAGCTATTATCAGCGATGAAGGGTCCCATTTTGTGAACAAGTGATTGAAATGGTTATTAGATAAAAATGGAATGAAACACAAGGTCGCTATAGCTTACCATCTGCAGACAAATGGGCAAGCTGAACTGGCAAACAAGGAGATCAAAGGCATGCCTGAGAAGGTGGTTTGCCCAAACTGACAAGATTTGTCCAAAAGACTGGATGATGCTTTATGGGCTTACAGAATAGAATACAAAACACGTTTAGGGATGTCACCCTACAGGTTGGTCTTTGGGAAAGCCTGTCATCTGCCTTTGGAGTTAGAGCACAAAGCTTACTGGGCCCCTCAACAACTCAACTTGGATCGTAAGCTTGCTAGAGAGAAACGGATGCTCCAACTCAATGAGCTAGAGGAATTCCAAATGTTCTCATACGAAAATGCCAAATTAGTCAAGTAGAGACTTAAGAAATGACATGACAAGCACATTCTAGTTCGAGAATTTTGAAGCAGGTCAGCAAGTTTTGTTATTTAATTCCAGATTAAGGTTCTTTCCAGGAAAACTAAAATCACATTGGTCCAGTCCATTTACAATTCACCGCATCTATCCATACGGAGTTGTTGAACTCCAAGGTAAGGGAGGTAATTTTCAAGTTAATGCTCAGCGTCTGAAACATTATTGGGGAGATAAGATTGAATGGAATCAAATTTCGTTCATTTTATCAAATATTTAAATTTTCTTATTTTCCTTTTTAATAAATGATTTAGGGTATATTTTCGAGATTAGTATGTTTAAATAAATTCTGTTTAGAGAGATTAGAACTTAAGCAGGACCACTTGTGACCTCTCCAATCTTTCCTGAGAATTGATTTTAACATAATTTTCTAAGAAATTATTCCCTAAATGGAAAAATAATTTTTTAATTTTTCAAATAAAAGGGTCAATTTTGATCCAAGTTTTAAATTGCAACTCAATTTCAAATTTTCATTAAGTCTAGGGACTTAATGTGACAGCCCAAAATTGACCCTAGTCGGGAGGTGGTTTCGGGACCGCTAAACCGAGTCACCGAAATGTTCGAATGTGATATTTATTGTCTAGAATATGTAATTATGAGTGTGTGAAAATTTCAAGCTTCGATTTAGTCGATTGCATGTGAGTTTTAGTAAATAGGACTTATGTGAGAAAATTTTGAAATGTGATAGGTCAAAGCATAAGGACCTATTAGTGCATGTTGAAAAAGGGGGGGACTTGCATGTCAATTTCCCCCCTCTATTAGTAGTGGCCGGCCATGACAAGTATGGTAGACCAAGTGTGATGGGCAAGACATGTCATAGACATGTTGTGTTGGTGCATCATGGGTGGAAACAATAAAATAATGAGCATGGTAATTAAATAATGAAAGGGAGGAGTGATGAAAAAAAAAGAATGGTCTCATCCATGCCCCCCCCATTGCCATGAGTAAAAGAAAAGAAAAGAAAAATTTTGTTTATCCTTTTTCATCTTCTTTTGGCCGAAAATTCTAAGGAAGGAGGAAGGAGTTCTTGCTTCATGTTTGGTTTGGAAGAGGATTAGGAGGAGGTTTGGCCATACTTGTATCTAGATCAAGGTATGTTTGAGGTTGTGCCATGAGATTCATGCATGTTTTTAGTTGCTAGCTTGAGTTCTAATTAGCCCATGGTTCAAATCTTTGCTATGTCATGGGGATGATATTCGGCCTAGGTGGATTTTGTGTTAATGCCATTGCATGCTAAATATGAAGCTTGTTAATGATGCATGTGATGGTGGATTGATGATTCTTGAATCTTCTTTTTAGCATTTTTGAGTGAGCACATATGTGCATTAGTTGCTAGATGGAGAAGAATCGGCTAGCAAGTTGTGTGCTAAGGCCGAATATAATTTTTGTATATTAATGAGTAATGCATGTGTTAAATTGATGGAAAGGGAGAGGATGCTTTACTAGTGTATATATGTGTGTATTAGCCAAGTTTTGAACTTGAAACAAAATGGTGTTTAGTCAATACAAGTGACCATACTTGTAGAATGTATTAAGTGTTGCAATCGGCCCCAACATAGACATGCATATTCGGCCATAGGAAGGAGATTGGTGTTGCATGTATTCGGTTAGAGGCAAGCATATTGATGCTTTTGTCTTGGCTTAGAAAATTCGGCCAAGGGGGAAAATTAGCTAAAATGTTGAGTTTGATTCATGATTCCGTACATATGTGACTTTAATGTCTAATGTATAAATATGGGCTAAGTGCCTTGTGTTCCTCTTTTCGATGCTCAAATGATTAAATCAATTTATTTGTTTAATTAAGCTCAAGAGCAAAGGGGAACTAAATCCGATAAAGGGAAGGAAAAAGTGGTCGAATAGCTATCGGAATCGTTCGACAACATCCGAGGTAAGTTCTTGAGTAAAAGAGCTTAAATTATGCTTTGATTAGATCATGTTTTAAGCAAATCAAAATCATGCTCTTTGTGTGTGGCTATTGAGCCGAAATTGCAAGAATGATAAGTGTCTTGTGTTTGAGTTTTGCTAACGAAAACGAAATACGAATGTGCCATGATTTATTGTTAAATGTGCATGGTTATTTGAATGATGTCCGGGCTAAGTCCCGAAGGCTTTGTGCTAGGTGACCATATCCGGACTAAGATCCGAAGGCATTTGTACGAGTTACTAAATCCAGACTAAGATCCGAAGGCATTTGTGCGAGTTACTAAATCCGGGTTAAGTCCCGAAGGCATTTGTGCGAGTTACTAAATCCGGGTTAAGTCCCGAAGGCATTTGTGCGAGTTACTATAACCGGGCTATGTCCCAAAGGCATTTGAACGAGTAGCTATATCCGGTTAAATTCCGAAGGTACGTGATTTGGGAATGAATGATCTTGCTGTAAAAATTTCAGTTAATACGCTTGAAACATCTCAACATTGAGGTATGTTTCGTATGTGCTTTGAATTAGTTGAGCCCTTACAAATAAGTATTCGCTCAGTTGATAAACGAGCTACCGGCCTTTGGCTAAGTTGATCTTTGTGTATGAATAAAAGGGTTGGTAATGTGAAGTAAGTATGATATTGAAAAATTGTGCATATGAAATTATCCGTTTAGCTACATGAATGCTATACTTTTGTTGTGATGGAATCCCTTGCTCAAAACTTACTAAGCATAAATTGCTTACTCCGTCTCCTTGAATCTCTGTTTTATAGATTTTGGTTCTCCAGCTATCGGACTCGGGATTTTGAAGTCGAAGTCGCCCACACTATCAAAGCCCCCCCCTTTTTGGTACAATTTTGGTTGAACTTCGAAATGGCATGTATAGGACTACCCTTTTGTTGTGGGTCATGGACCCTTTGGACTTGTATAATTTTGGATAGCCATGTGAAAATGGCTTATATATGTTTTAGTATAATGTTATAATCATTTGGTGTGGATATGCTTAACAAGGATTGGCCATGGGAATGGTTAATCACTATCATAAATTGTGCTATTTATGCTAAAAGGGCTAGTTGAATCATGGAAACTATGAAATAGGTAAAGTCTACCTTAAAGGCAGATGCTGACAGCAGCAGTGATGTAGATTTGGAAAATCACTAAAAATAGTAGGAATCGAATTAAATAGTGAATAAATTATTTAAACGAACCTTGATGAATCTATTTTCATAGGAAAGTAACGAAACGATCATATGGACAGTATGTTAAGAGACATTTAGGTTCTCGTAAGACAGGGCCAGAACGGTTTCTGGATTCCCTGTTTCGACTTTGGAAATTCATTATAAATTAACCAGAGATAATTAGGAGTCATGCCATATATTTATAGATTTCTATTTGAGTCTAGTTTCTATAGAAACAAACGACATCAGTATTGAAGCCCTGTACAGGGAGATATCCAAGTCGTAATGCGCAAAGGTCAGTGTAGTCGATCCCTGTAACATGGGAGACTTTGACTAATAAACTGTACTAATTGGCCCAACCAAAATTTCTAGAAAAAAATATGTAGATGGGAATATGAGTCTAGTTTCAGGGAAAATTTACGGAACTGGATTCCGAGTTTCTGAACTCAAGATATGATTTTTAAAGCGACTAGTACTCAGATTGGCAGTGTCTGGGAAATTTTTTTTATAAGTGGTTTAAAGTCTGTTAACACCTCGTGTTCGACTCCGATTACGGTCTCGGGTTCGGGGTGTTACATTTGATTGGTATCAGAGCTACGGTTTAGTCGATTCTAGGACTACCGTAATGCGTTGGGTCTAGCTATACATGCCATTTTATGTGATTATTTGATAGTGTGGTGATTTCTGACAATTGTAAATGTGTTTATTTATAGTAATGGATCCCGATCCCGACCGAGCGGTAGCTGATGATCTTGAGAGTGTAGCGCCTGCTCCCGCACAAGGTACAGCGTCGGCGGACTCTCAACCTAATGCTAGTAACCCGAATGATGAAGCTAGACAAGCTTTCTATAGCGTGATGAATGATTGGTTCAACCAATACATTCGAACTAATACGACTGTTCCACAACCTCCATTCCCGACTAATACCACCCCCGCACCTACAATACCTCTGGAAACTGACCAAATAAGGTCAAATAAGCCCCCAGTTGACAGAATCCGAAAACATGGGGCTACTGAATTTAAAGCTACGGATAGCGACGATGCCGAGCAAGCTGAATTTTGGTTGGACAACCTATCCGGGTACTCGATGAGCTATCTTGTACACTCGATGAATGCCTAAAGTGTACTATCTCCTTGCTACGCGATTCTGCCTACTATTGGTGGAGTACTCTGACTTCTGTTGTGCCCCGAGACCAAGTAACTTGGGAGTTTTTCCAAATTGAGTTTCGGAAAAAGTATATCAGTCAGAGATTTGTTGATTAAAAACGGAAGGAATTTCTTGAGCTTAAGCAAGGTTCTATGTCAGTTACTGATTACGAGCGAAAATTTGTTAGACTTAGTAGATACACTCGGGAATGTGTTTCGTCCGAGGCTATCATGTGTAAACGCTTCGAGGATGGGCTGAATGAAGATATAAAAATGTTCGTTGGCATTCTTGAGATACGAGAGTTCGTAGTACTTGTCGAGCGAGCTTGTAAAGCTGAAGAGCTTAGAAAAGAAAAATAAAAAGTTGATGTGGGAACTGGAGAGTTTCGTAAAAGATCCTCGGGAAAGTCTCTTCAACAGGCATCGAAGAAATTTCGAGATGACGTGGGCCGGTCTAGAGGCACTTCGGGCCTTTTTAGACGAGATCGTGATCGACCCCCTGTGGGTACACGAGGCACTTCGGTCGCCAGTGTTGGGAATGAACGTCGAGACAGAACGAAATGTCGATATTGCGGTAAATGGCATTCGGGGAGTTGTAGATTCCCTGACCGTTCCTGTTACAAGTGCGGATCAGTTGACCACTTCATTAAAGATTGCCCGAGGTTGTCTGAACAGAATGTAAATCAGAGTGGGAAACCGGGTGCTACCACTGCTCGAGGTAGACCATCTAGAAATACGGGCAATGCTAGCGGTGGTCAGAGAGGATCTAGAGATGCTACGACCAGATCCGAGGCTCGTGCGCCTGCTAGAGCTTATGCTATACGTGCCCGCGAGGATGCTTCTTCGCCTGATGTTATTACCGGTACTTTTACTCTCTTTGATACTAATGTAATTGCTTTGATTGACCCCGGTTCTACTCATTCTTACATATGTGAAACCTTAGCATCCAGTAAGACTTTACCTATTGAGTCTACTGAGTTTGTAATTTGGGTGTCAAATCCCTTGGGTCGCTACGTGCTTGTCGACAAAGTGTGTAAGAAATGTCCCCTAGTAATTCGAGGTTCCTGTTTTCTGGCGGACTTGATGCTTTTTCCGTTTGATGAATTTGATGTTATTCTTGGTTTGGATTGGTTGACCGCGCATGATGCGGTTGTGAATTGCAAAAGCAAGACTATTGATTTGAGGTGCGCAAATAACGAGATAATCCGAGTTGAGTCTACGGACTTAAAGGGGTTGCCAACTGTAATATCCTCAATGTTGGCCCAGAAATATGTAAGAAAAGGGTGCGAAGCATACCTTGCGTATGTACTTGATGACAAAGAATTAGAAAAGAAACCCGAATCTATGCCGGTGGTTTCTGAATACCCGGATGTTTTTCCTGAAGAATTACCGGGTTTACCACCTGTTCGGGAGATAGAGTTTGGTATTGAGCTTGTACCTAGGACTACGCCGATTTCGATAGCTCCGTATCGTATGGCACCAACCGAGTTAAAAGAGTTGAAAGCTCAGTTGCAAGAATTGACGGATAGAGGTTTCGCTCGACCAAGTTTCTCACCTTGGGGTGCACCAGTATTGTTCGTGAAAAAGAAGGACGGAACCATGAGGTTGTGCATTGACTATCGTCAGCTGAATAAAGTGACAATAAAGAACAAATTTTCGTTACCGCGTATCGATGATTTGTTCGACCAACTGAAGGGAGCCTCAGTGTTCTCAAAAATAGATTTGAGATCGGGCTATTATCAGTTGCGAATTCGAGATTCGGACATACCCAAAACTGCCTTCAGAACGAGATATGGTCACTACGAATTCTTAGTGATGCCGTTTGGGCTCACTAATGCCCCTGCGGTATTTATGGATTTGATGAATCGGATCTTCAGACCATATTTGGATCGGTTCGTAGTTGTGTTCATTGATGACATCTTGGTCTATTCAAGAGATGAGACCGAACATGCTGAGCACCTGAGATTAGTGTTGCAAATTTTGCGGGATAAGCAGTTATATGCTAAGTTCAGTAAGTGTGAGTTCTGGTTAAGAGAGGTTAGCTTCTTGGGTCACGTGGTATCCGCATCGGGTATTCGAGTTGACCCGAGCAAAATTTCAGCCATACTTAACTGGAAGCCTCCAAGAAATATTACCGAAGTTCAGAGCTTCCTGGGGCTCGCCGGTTATTACCGACGATTTGTAAAAGGTTTCTCGATAATAGCCAGACCAATGAAGAAGCTACTTCAAAAGGATGTTAAGTTCGAATGGACGGAGAAATGTCAGAAAAGTTTCGATCAACTGAAAACTTATTTGACTGAAGCTCCAATTTTAGTGCAACCCGAATTAGGCACAGAGTTTGTCATTTATAGTGACGCATCCCTACTTGGGTTGGGTTGCGTATTGATGCAAGAAGGTCGAGTGGTGGCCTATGCGTCGAGACAATTAAAGCCACATGAGAAAAATTATCCGACCCATGATCTTGATCTAGCTGCCATCGTATTTGCTTTAAAAATATGGCGACATTACTTATTTGGTGAAAAGTGCCATGTATTTTCGAATCACAAAAGTCTCAAATATTTGATGACTCAAAGAGACTTAAATCTGCAACAAAGACGTTGGCTTGAGTTGTTGAAAGATTACGAGCTTGTCATTGATTACCACCCGGGAAAGGCTAATGTGGTTGCGGATGCCTTAAGCCGGAAATCATTGTTTGCTTTACGAGCGATGAATGTGCACTTGTCTGTTCTACCCGACAATGTGTTAGTAGCTGAATTAAAAGCCAAACCATTATTGATTCATCAAATTCGTGAAGCCCAGAAAGTTGATGATGAATTGGTTGCAAAACGGGCTGAGTGTGTTCCGAACAAGGAATCGGAGTTTCAAATTGATGATGATGATTGTTTGAGGTTCAGAAGTCGTTTGTGTGTTCCAAGGAATTCGAAACTCATTTCGATGATTCTGAACGAAGCCCATTGTAGCCGAATGTTAATTCACCCGGGGAGTACGAAAATGTACAACGATTTGAAACGTCGGTTTTGGTGGCATGGTATGAAACGAGACATCTCCGACTTTGTTTCGAGATGTTTAATATGTCAACAAGTGAAAGCAGAACATCAAGTGCCTTCAGGATTACTTCAGCCGATCATGATACCCGAGTGGAAATGGGATCGAGTCACAATGGACTTTGTGTCCGGACGCCATTGTCAGCAAGTAAGAAAGATGCGATTTGGGTTGTTGTCGATAGACTGACTAAGTCGGCTCACTTTATCCCCGTGCGTACGGATTTTTCATTGGATAAACTAGCTGAATTGTACGTTTCTCAGATTGTGAGATTACACGGGGTACCTATTTCTATCGTGTCGGATAGAGATCCGAGATTCACCTCACGATTTTGGAGGAAATTGCAAGAAGCTTTGGGTACCAAGCTGCATTTTAGCACTGCTTTTCACCCCAAACCGATGGTCAATCTGAGCGGATAATTCAGATACTTGAGGATATGTTGAGATGTTGCATCCTCGAGTTCAGTAGTTCATGGGAACGGTATTTACCTTTGATTGAATTCGCTTACAACAATAGTTTTCAATCAAGTATTAAGATGGCACCTTACGAGGCTTTGTACGGTCGTAAATGCCGTACACCATTGTTTTGGACCGAGCTCGGTGAAAGTAAAATTTTCGGAGTTGATTTGATTAAAGATGCCGAACAGAAAGTAAAGGTAATCCGTGAAAGTCTGAAGGCAGCCACAGATCGTCAAAAATCGTATGCGGATTTGAAACGAAAAGACATTGAATATCAGGTGGGAGATAAAGTGTTTCTTAAAGTTTCGCCTTGGAAAAAGGTACTCAGATTTGGCCGTAAGGGCAAGTTGAGCCCGAGATTCATTGGGCCGTACGAAATCTCCGAACGAGTTGGTCCGGTTGCGTATAGATTAATTTTGCCCCCTGAACTTGAAAAGATTCACGATGTCTTTCATGTTTCGATGCTTCGACGTTATAGATCCGATCCGTCACATGTGATTAATCCCTCAGAAGTTGAAATTCAATCTGACTTGAGTTATGAAGAAGAACCGATTCGTATCCTAGCTCGTGAAGTGAAAGAGTTGCGAAAAAAAAGGGTTCCGTTAGTTAAGGTGTTATGGCTCAAACACGGGATCGAGGAAGCTACTTGGGAAACCGAGAGCTCGATGAAAGAACGATACCCAAACCTATTTACCGGTAAGATTTTCGGGGACGAAAATTTCTTAAGTGGAGGAGAGTTGTGACAGCCCAAAATTGACCATAGTCGGGAAGTGGTTTCGGGACCGCTAAACCGAGTCACCGAAATGTTCGAATGTGATATTTATTGTCTAGAATATGTAATTATGAATGTGTGAAAATTTCAAGCTTCGATTTAGTCGATTGCATGTGAGTTTTAGTAAATAGGACTTATGTGAGAAAATTTTGAAATGTGATAGGTCAAAGCATAAGGACCTATTAGTGCATGTTGAAAAAGGGGGGACTTGCATGTCAATTTCCCCCCTCTATTAGTAGTGGCCGGCCATGACAAGTATGGTAGACCAAGTGTGATGGGCAAGACATGTCATAGACATGTTGTGTTGGTGCATCATGGGTGGAAACAATAAAATAATGAGCATGGTAATTAAATAATGAAAGGGAGGAGTGATGAAAAAAAAAAGAATGGTCTCATCCATGCCCCCCCATTGCCGTGAGTAAAAGAAAAGAAAAGAAAAATTTTTTCATTCTTTGTCATCTTCTTTTGGCCGAAAATTCTAAGGAAGGAGGAAGGAGTTCTTGCTTCATGTTTGGTTTGGAAGAGGATTAGGAGGAGGTTTGGCCATACTTGTATCTAGATCAAGGTATGTTTGAGGTTGTGCCATGAGATTCATGCATGTTTTTAGTTGCTAGCTTGAGTTCTAATTAGCCCATGGTTCAAATCTTTGCTATGTCATGGGATGATATTCGGCCTAGGTGGATTTTGTGTTAATGCCATTGCATGCTAAATATGAAGCTTGTTAATGATGCATGTGATGGTGGATTGATGATTCTTGAATCTTCTTTTTAGCATTTTTGAGTGAGCACATATGTGCATTAGTTGCTAGATGGAGAAGAATCGGCTAGCAAGTTGTGTGCTAAGGCCGAATATAATTTTTGTATATTAATGAGTAATGCATGTGTTAAATTGATGGAAGGGGAGAGGATGCTTTACTAGTGTATATATGTGTGTATTAGCCAAGTTTTGAACTTGAAACAAAATGGTGTTTAGTCAATACAAGTGACCATACTTGTAGAATGTATTAAGTGTTGCAATCGGCCCCAACATAGACATGCATATTCGGCCATAGGAAGGAGATTGGTGTTGCATGTATTCGGTTAGAGGCAAGCATATTGATGCTTTTGTCTTGGCTTAGAAAATTCGGCCAAGGGGGAAAATTAGCTAAAATGTTGAGTTTGATTCATGATTCCGTACATATGTGACTTTAATGTCTAATGTATAAATATGGGCTAAGTGCCTTGTGTATGTGTGAGTAATCGAATGATACTTGTCATTATGATTCAGTTTGTAATGGAAATGTATATGCATATATTATGCTTATGTGCTTGGTTAAATAGGTACATTTAATGAAGACAAATATTGAGTTGTTATTAGGTATGTTTTGTTAGTAAATTGCATATTTAATAAGTAACAAGTATATCTATATATCTATATATATATATATATCTGTTTTCGGGTATGTAATTGGTAAATTTCTAGTTTAAGATTGAATGGTGGAATTGATATGACTTAAATGTTTAATGAAATATTTGTGATCACTTGTGAAGTTGATAATGCCATATATGCTAAGGGATAAAATGCTTTGTGATACTATTTAATTGGTTAAATATGCGCACATATAGAATTAAGAAATATAATGTTCGATTTTATTTATTGGTATTCGCTTATCAATGAAGTAATGAATCTGTGATTCGTATATACAATATGTTTTACAATGTATGTTTAATATTTAATTAGTTATATGCTCTACATGTATATATGAATATGATCTGTGTTAGCATGAGAATGTTCAGAACTGTACTTATGTTCAGTAATGCCTCGTGACCCTAGCCCGACAACGGATACGGGTTAGGGGCATTACAGATTTGATCGTAAAGGCTAATTAAGTCCAAGATTCATCGGGCCGTATGAGATTATTGAGCAAATTGAACCAGTGGCTTATCGGCTAGCATTGTCGACTGAGTTAGAAAAGATTCATAATGTGTTTCATGTATCGATGCTTCGACGATACAGATTTGATCCCTCACATTTTATTTTCCCGACCGAAGTTGAGATTCAGTTAGATTTATCGTATAGTATAGAACAGATCCAAATTTTAGCTCGTTAGATCAAAGAGTTGAGAAATAATAGAATAGCATTAGTGAAAGTTTTATGGCATCAACACGGGGTAGAAGAAGCTACATGAGAACTCGAGGATGGTATGCGAAAACAATACAGGAACCTATTCACTAGTAAGATTTTTGGGGACGAAAATCCCTAAAGGGGAGTGTTGTAATAGCCCGATTTTAGCTGAATTGGAATAGTGGTTTTGGAACCACAAATCTAATGTCAAAAATTTATTTTAGTATTATTTTTTGTGTTTATAGCATGATAGTATGTATGTGTGAAATTTTTGTGAAGTAATTTTATCGTTTAATGGCTTAAATTAAGAAAAAAGGATTTAATCGCATAAAATGTAAAAGTTGCATGCTATAAGTTAAAAGTGTCTATTTGCTATGGTTTATTAAACCAGAGGTCCTTATGATGTTATTATGTCATTGATAAGGTTAATGGATATATATGGACTTATAATAAGGCATTAAAATGGTTTATGAATAAGGATAATTTTGTAATTTAGTTAATAATACATAATTAAAAGATAATAATTTTATATCATCTTTTTATGTTCGTCATCATCAACCGAACACTCAAAAGGAAGAAGCCATTGTTTTGCATCTAGGGTTCGGTCACTTTGGGATTAAATTGGTAAGTGATTTTAGTTCCATTTTTGATGATTTCTACATTTTTGTGATCGTTGCTTCGTGTTCTAGATAGCCCACGCTTTAATTTTTGAAAGTGTTATGATTTTGAAAGTTTCCATTGATGAATTCATGTGTTTTTGGATGTTTGATGATGAAATATGAAAGCTTGGTGTTTGATATACATGTTTTGTAAAATGATTTTGAGTAAAAATGCATATTAGGGATTAAATTAAGAAAAGTGTAAATTGAGGGGTAAATTTGTGAAATAAATGAAAAATATGGGCTGCTAGGGACCTATAGAGAATTCGACTAATCATGGGTCTTATTGAATTTTTGTGAATTTGGTGTACTTTTGGAATAGGGACTAAATTGTAAGAAATGTAAAAGTTTAGGGCCAAAGTGTAAAATGGCTTAAATATGTGTTTGTGGATGAAATTGATTGAGTTGGTGATTAAATGGATTGATTTTGAATACATTTAGATCAAGAAAGGAGGAATTCAGATCTAGATTGGGGAAGAACTAAAGTTATCGACTAAATGATTCGATTCGTCGTTTTAGTATCCGATGTAATTTCATACGTGTTAAACATTGTTACAATTATGTTTTAATGTTTTATTAATTGCATAAATTGTATATATGAGACTACGGTAGTGTACAATGATAAATCGACTATTTTTGGCACTTAGTGTGCATTTTGAGATAGCTTTGGCTATATATAGCACTTAGTGTTCCTATCGAAATTAGTTCGGTTATATATGGCACTTAGTGTGCGAGACCGAGACCTAGATAGCTTCGATTGTGAAAGGCACTTAGTGTGCAAGATTATAATAACTTCGGTTTTGTTTTGGCACTTAGCATGCGAGATATCAAGTATTCGACAGTGTCACGTAAAGGTATGAGTTTGATATGATTTTGTACAGGTATGTACATATAAGGCCTGAAATCCAAATAGAAGAAGTTATGAACTTGTTCGTAAACACTTAATAAAAATAAGGAAAGTTTGTTGGCTGCCGTGATTTAGACATTAGTTAGTTCAAATTGATGATTTGTATATTATGAACTGTTAAATATATTTAGTATGAACTTACTAAGCTTTATAGCTTACTTCATTTTTTTCTTCTGTGTTTTATAGTGATTCTAAAGCTAGCTCAGACTCGAGGATCATCGGGAATTGTCATCACACTATCGATCATTTTGTTGGTACTGTTGAAGCTTTGTATATATGGTATATGGCATGTATAGGCTAGTGTCATCTTGGTATGTTTTGAGTTATGATATTAGCCATGAGATTTGGTTTGTAAATGTTGATATGTATGGCCATTTAAGTTGGCTTGAATTGTGTTTTGCAAGTGATATATATATGTGATGTATATAATGCCTTATGTGTTGGCTTGTTTGTTATGATTTATAGATGATGAATTGGTATGTTTTGAGTATGGAATTGAGTAGTTGAATTTTTTGTGGATAGATGGCATGATATATATATGGAAGAGCATATTTTGGGTTGTATAAATATGTATTGAATTGGTACCATTTTTGTTGCTATTGTGCATAAGAGAAGGGTGGCAAATTGGCTTTACAAATGGCTTATTTGTCCACATGGACAGAGACACGGGCGTGTGTCTCAGCCATGTACAACACACGGTCATGCTACACGGCCGTGTGTCCCTTGGGGTACCCTTTCGAATTAAGTTAGTATACCCTATAGGTTTGCCACGGCCTAGACACACGGGCGTGTCTGCTGGTCGTGTGTGGCACACTGGCTGGCACATGCGCATGTGGCCGGCCGTGTGACCCAAGTTAGTAACCCCTCTAGTTTTCCCACGACCATGGTACACAGGAGTGTTTTCGGTCATGTGGTGCAAGTCAATATGTATGCCTTATTTTCACACGGCCTGTGACTCCTCACACGGTCCGTTCACACGGGCTTGTGACCTTTAAATACAAGAAAATTTTACAAGTTTCTTAAAGTTTGTAAATGTTATCGATTTAGTCCTGAACCATTTCTAAGCAAGTTTTAAGGTCTTGCAGAGCCTTATAAGGGATAATGTGAATGTAATTTGATTATGAATGTATAAATGTATGATTTATGTTGTGGTTGATCGATAATGCCTCGTAATCCTATTCCGGTGACGGATAAGGGTTAAGGGTGTTACAACATGAACTCTAAAAACAACTCAGACATCATCTGGAAAAAGGCTTCTTTAGCCTCTCCTCTCTGGTCCTCAGATATAGGCCTACCACCACTAGACATTACTTTGTGAATTGAGACTCGCATTACTAACAACTTCATCAGAATCAGGTCGATTGGATGACATCTTATCTATATTAAAACATAGTTCAATTTGAATCAGGAGTTATCACACTATCATAGGTTATATAATGACATGTATTTCTAGACTCCTTACATGCTACGTTCAGTCCAAGAACCGACTAAACCATAACTCTGATACCACTAAATGTAACATTTCTTACCCGTATTCGTCAACAGAATATGGTTACAGAGAATTACCATACAAACAAAACATTTAAACATGCATTTCATACATTTTCATAAACTTATTATAAACTATCACCTTTAAATCGAGCCCTCGAGGCCTTAAATATACCGTAAAAAAATTCGGGACCAATTTAAAAACATTTGGAAAGTTTATTAAAAGTTAAAAAATTTTGACTATAAGGGTCACACGGCCATGCAGCCAGGCCATGTGCCTCACACGGCTCAGACACACACCCATGTCTCTTACCATATAACCTTTGAACTAGGGCCACACGGCCGTGTCCTAGCCCGTTTACTCACCCGTGTAACTTTTTGATTAGGGTCACACGGCCGTGTCACATGCCCGTGTGCCAGGATTTATGCTAGGCTATGTAACTCACTGACTTGTATACAAAGGAACCTACGGGAGACACACGACCATGTTGCTAGGCCATATGTCACACACGACTGAGTCATATGCTCGTGTCTCAGGCTGTGTGGACATAAAGAACACTAAGTCATGCATAATCCTTTAGGCCTTTTGTGCATAAAATCAAGGAATCAAAACTCTATCAAAACATACATATAATGACCAATTCAATAGTCCTAAAATTAACTAACCAATATACCCATCTAGGCACCTCAAATGCAAACATAATGCTTAGTAAGTTCGTATAAAATGAAAAGCAACTTACCATTTCATTACATAAAAATAGTATAAACATGATGTAACCCAAGCCACAAGCTTGGCACAAGCCTAAACATCATCATCAATACACAAGTTAGTATAACTATACATAACTCATTTGCATTAACCACATGATAAATCATTTCCATATAAAAATACATCATTTGAATCATTCATCCTTCCATGAACATATGCATAATACCATTTGGAAACCTACCATTTCAATCCCATTTCTTGCCTTTTGAACCACTTAGAATATCATTGAATACTTGGGAAACTTCTAACAGCCCGCTTTTAGTTCGGGACCACAAATCTGAGGTTAAAATAATTATTTTATTATTATTATTTTATTGTCTACAGTATAATAGTATGATTGTGTGAAAATTTCTTTAAAAAATTTTATCATTTGAATGCTCAATTTGATAAAAAGGTCTAAATCGCGTAAAGTTCTATTAGCTAAAGGTGTCTAATAGCTGTAGAACTTTAATGTGGAGGTCCTTATGTGGTAAATAGCCCACTAATTTGACAGTGGATGATAATTGCTTGGTAGTGTTGTAAATTGAATTAATTTTTAAGGTTAAATTAAGAAATTAACAAATAAAGGTTAATTAAATAACAAAAAAACAAAGTTTTCATCTTTATTTCTTATCTCCACTGAAATTAAAGAAGAAAAACAAGATATTTAGGGTTCTTCATTCGGCCATCTCCATTTCTTACAATTAGGTATGATTTTTATTCTGTTTTTAATGATTTCTATGTTTTTGATATTGTTGCAGCCTAATCTAGCTAGCCTAGGGACTATTTTGCAAAACTGTTAAAGGTTTAGGGTTTTGCCATTGATGAATATATGTGAATTTTGTTGTTTGATGATAGAAAATGTATGATTGTTGTTAGATAAACAACATTTGTAAAATGATTTTTGGTAAAATTTTCAATCAGGGATTAAATTAAGAAATGTGAAAATTTTGTTGTAGAAATGTGAAATAAATGAAAAAATATGGATTTCTATAGTAATAAGGAAAATTCGGCTAGCATGGTTAGGGACCCAATTGCATGAATTTGTATTTTTATGGGCTAAGGACTAAATTGTAAAGAAATTTAAATATTAGGGGAAAATAGTAAAATTTCCATAATGTCGTTTTTTGGGTTAAATTGAATAGATTGATAATTGAATGAGTTAAATTTGAAATTATATAGATCAAGAAAAAGTAAGTTCGGATCTAGATCAGGGAAAAATAAACTATTGACTAGTCGATCTATTCCGACATTTTTTGCAATCGAGATAAGTTCCTATGTTAATAAGCATTATTATCATTGTTTTAAATTCTTTATTATTGAATGTAATTGTGAATACGACCTTATAGATATGTTCGATGAAGATTCGGCAATGTGAAATCCCGATTGAATCTCAGGAATAGATTAGGATACGAATGACATGTCATTAGGGGTTATGTGATTTGGGTGCTAGTCCGTACGTCCTACCAGTGGCTGAGTTATTCGGCATGTGTTGTAGATGTAACGCCCTAACCCGTATCCGTCACCGGATTAGGGTTAAGAGGCATTACCGGACATATCAAAATATTTCACAATCACTTCACAATTAAAAATCATACATTATCATATCAAAGTCAAATCTCAACATAAAGTCCCTTTCTTAGGTCAACAAGACCTTAAACATTCATTAGAAAGAGGTTGGGACTAAACCGAATACATACAAATTTTTTTTTTGAAATTTAACAATTTTTTTCTAAGTTACAAAGGTCACACGCATATGTGAACAGGTCATATGCCTCACATATAACACCCCAAACCTGACCTGGAAGTTTGGCTCGAATCTAGCGTGTCACATTGAAGTGTTTTTCGAAAACCATGTTTCCATTAAAAACCCTTCTTAATAATTAAAAATTTATACCCTTTTTAAACCCTATTAGGAAACCTCAGTTAAATAAAATTCTTAACAACTTTGTAAAAATCTTGGTAGTTGTGGAAGCTTAATTTAAAAACAATTGCGGATACGTGATGTTTTGAACAAGAGTAGTTGCTTTGGAAAACCGTGTTCTAATACTAGCAATTATAAGACAATAAATAAAATTCCAAATTGGAAATCCAAAAAATTACAACGGCTTTACTACAACCCACATAAAAACATTTAAAAGTAATAATCAAAACTGTAACATAAACAGTGTGTGTGGCTTCCTCTGAGCCCCTCGCAGCTCTGATCCGTCTAAGGCTGGAAATTACCTGAAAGGTTAATAAACGGGGAGAGTTTACGAAAACTCAGTCTAAAATCCCCTACTATATAAAAGGAGCAGTTAGTCATATAAAAGAATTAAAGTCTGGCCCCAGCCCTACTTACAGTTTTAGTATCAATTGGGCCTGAGCCCATTATAACAGACAGTACCAGATGGGCCTTAACCCATTACATGATAAGAAACATTATCAGAACTAGAATCAAAATGAGGATCAGAATCAGAATCAGGTGACAGAATCAGAATCAGTATCAGGTAACAAAATTAGAATCAGAATGTGAATGCAATCCCAACCCAACCCATCTGTATACACGCCCATACCAACCTTACACCATGTGGGGAGACAAATCGACCCACCCATCCGCTACACACCACAGAATTTGCAGCATGGCTGCCAGAACAGATATTATGACAGAGTCACTAGATACAGATATTGTGGTAGAGCCACCATAATCAGATAATGTGGCAAAGTCACTTAACAGAATACGTGGCACAAAGCCATCAATAACGGTCTATAATTGGCACGAAGCCCACAATATTGATACGAAGCCCACAATAACAACACACAGCCATAATCAGGTTGGCACAAAGCCATTTGTAGGTTAGCGCAAAGCCATAATCAGAATAATTGGCTTTAGGCCATCGGTATCTGTACCATGTTAGGCACATAGCCATCAGCGACGGTAATATAGTCGGCACACAGCCTTGAGTAAATATGATTGACACAGAGTCGTCAATAATCATATATTGGCACATAGCCTTGGGCAAATACGTTTGGCACATAGCCTTCGGTAACATGATCGACACTCAGCCATCGATCGGTCCACAGTCGTCTCGGGCGACCCGTGCGACCTTATCAAATTAGTACGAATATACGGCTCTTAAGCCTTCGGTGGATCCATAGTCTTCAAGCAACCATGCGATCCTAACAGATCAGATCTTCCTCTGTACAAAATCCCAACCCATGCAACATGTCATGTATGCAGAATGTCATGCCTATATTTGAATAAAACAATCACAGTCAAGTCATTTATATCACCAACATATATTCACAATCAAATCAGTCAACCACACAGTCCAAGTCAGTCACTTGCCCACAAGGGCAAAACAGTCATTTAACACCCTAGGGGCAAAATGGTAATTTTACCCCATAAGGGTATCTCGATAATTCTACCCTACAGGGGTATTTCAGTAATTCTACCCTACAGGGGTATTTTAATAATTTTGTAAATCGAGGGTAAAACGATAATTCTATAAATCGGGGATACTTTGGTAATTTTACAAGTCGAGGGTATTTCAGTAATTTGGTAAACTAAAGTATTCTAAACAGGGATAACAATACAAATGGGCCTAAGCCCATTCTCGGCCCAAATTGGCCCACACGCTCATGTGGCCCTTTTAGCCCAAATCTAGCCACAGATATGAGATTCACCTAACCTAGTCCAGTATTTACTACACAATCAAACAACTTATCCAATTGGGCCCGTAGGCCCATTGGGCCCACATGGCCCCTTTCGACCCATCGCGGCCCGAAGTAGCCATCCTACAGCTAGAGTAGTGAGAAATACACACCTGATAGGAGACTGGAGTTAATCCGCACTCTGAGCACTCTTAGTCGATGCCCAACCGAAACGAGCACGCCATAAAGCGAAAGGGATCAGCCAAGAAAGGTACCTTTACTCTCGTCATGGTTCTCTCTATTTAAAGCCACCTTCGCATCCACTCTTATGTTAGCTTCCCGATGTGGATCCCTCCATCATTAGAGTTTAAATTCAACACCAACTCTTGCCACCCCTTGTTAGCAAAATAAATGCTCTTTGATTGCCATGAGTTTCGAACACCGGACCTCCTTGCCAACTCTATGACGCCACCTTTTTGCCTCTTATGTGGAGCTACTTTGCCACTAGACCACAAGGCTTTTTGTGGCACAATTTCTCCAACAATATTCTTAAGGACCTAGGGTTTGATTCACCTTAAACCAAAATTTTTGCTAGAGTCTAGGTTTGAACCCAGGACTTCTCCAACACTTCTCAGCACACTTAACCACTAAAACATGCCTTCATTAACAAAATTTACAAGCACAACAAAATATTATAAGCTGTCTTCAAATGCTCCTATGCTCAAGGCCCAAATTCAGGGTGTTACATCACCCTGCATTAGACACACACGTGTGTCTAGGCCATGGAAAAATAGAGCATACACACTGACATATACCACATGGCCAGATACATGCCCGTGTGTCTTCGCCGTGGTCAAAACTAACTTAGGTCACACGGCCGACCACACACTAGTGTGTCTAGCTTGTGTACTATAACATCCCAAATTAGGGCCTAGTCAAAATAGTGGTTTCAAGACCACAAATCTGACATTAAAATAATTATTTCATGATCATTAGGAGGTCTAGGATATGAAAATAAGCATGTGTTAAAGTTTCATGAAGAAATTCTATGTACAAGGTGTCCAATTGGAAATTAGGGACCAAATTTAATAAATTGCAAAACTTGGCTTCTAGAAGCAATTTGTGTGAAATTGCTTTGGAATGTTAATTAGAGGTTCTTAAAGAGTAATTTTCCCAATTTCTAAGTTTTTGGACAAAAATGGGCATGCATGGAAAATTTTGGAAGTTTACTAAGGAAGGGCATTTTGGTCATTTGGTAATAAACTAAATAAAAAGGGAAAAATCAAGCTAAAATCAGCTCATTTTCTTCTCCATGCTGCCGAAATTCTAAGGGTCTCCATAGCTAGGGTTTTCAACATTTGCAAGCTTAATAGTAAGTGCACCCTAGCCTCATTTTTAACGCTTTTCGTATTTTTGAGATCCTCGTAACATGCTCTCTTTATTTCTACCGATATTTCAAGATAGGGTTCATGTTCAAAAATTCACCCATGCATGAGATGTTTATATTTTGATGATTTATGGAGGAATATGAGAGTTTAAAGGATAGTAAACAAGTTGTACTAAGTAGTTTTACATGGAAATGGCTTAAGGGACCATTTTGTAAAAGTTGTGAAAATGGGTAGAAAATGTGAAAGGAAAGAAAATGTAAGCTGCTATAGGCAAGAAAAATATTCGGCTAGGCTTAGGTAACTTAGAAATTTCATTCATTTCATTATATGAGACTTAGGACTAAATGGTAAAAGTGTGGAAGGTTAGGGGCAAATTGGTCACTTTGCCACCAGACACGCCTGTGTGTCTAGGCCATGCTCGAGACTGACTTTAAATTGTAGGACTACCCTAGGGGACACATGGCTGTGTAACATGACCGTGTGTCACACACGGCTGAGACACACGCCTGTGTCTCTGCCCGTGTGAACAAAAATAGGCTACTTGAAAAGCCATTTTGCCACCCTATATACATAAGCTTTTAAGACCACATTTCATAATCCAATATGCAACCAAAACATTTCCAAAACAAGCATCACTCATACTACAATAGCATTAATCATTTCTATACATAATTCCAACTTAAACATACTAATTCCATGTAACTAATTCATACCTTGAACACATGATTCATATCACATTGATAACCATTTCAACCACAAAACTAACTTACTAAAAAGACCATTTCACTAGGCCATATATATACACCAAATTTACCATTTTTGCCTCACATATCATATACCAAAATCAAATCATAAGTTCAACCATAATCAAGCCATATCTCATGGCATGATATACCTATATCAAAACATACCATATTAATCCTAGCCTATACATGCCATACGATAATATATACATTTTCAAAAGGTACCAAAATAATATTTGATAGTGTGGTGATGATCCTCGATGATCCCCGAGCTTCCAATAGCTTTGATATCTAAAATACAATGCAAACACACACAAAGTAAGCTTTCAAAAGCTTAGTGAGCCATATACAAATAAACTTATCATTTTAAGCATATAAGCATCATAAAATACATATACTCCATAACCAAATACTATCACAAACCACATAGTTCATATACATTTCACATATTCCCATTTCATTTGCACATATAGCATATTTTCTCATACTTATATCACATATCATCACTTGTACATATACTTACTTCTCATTAACAAATGTTGAACACATCTCCATGTACCTGAATCGGTTATTCATTCATTCAATCATGTACTTCTCAGAATGCCCGTTGAACCGTACAAAATTAAATAGGATACGTGGATAACTCGGAAACCTAGTACAATGCCAACGTCTCAGACGTGGTCTTACATGTAATCAAATATCGATGCCACTATCCTAGATAGGGTCTTACAAGAAATCAAATACGATGCCGATGTCCCAGACAGGGTCTTACACGAAATCAAATATCGGAAATCCTATGTCATGACATATGTATCCTAACTATTCCTATGGTTTGTACGGGACTTTTCGGATGTCGTCACATTATCGAAACTTTCTCGAATTTCTCATATTGAACTCAAATAACCATTCATCATAATTCAATAACATATAAGCAATAGTAATTCAATTCAAACACATTTATTTGTATATCAACTTACCTCGTACGGAAATGAATGGAAACAAACGACTATTCAACGGCTTTCGACTTTCCTCGATCTGATTCTGTTTTCTTTGGTTCTTAATCTAAACACATTCAAATTTGACTTATTCCATCTCACATTTATTCAAATAAATCCATAAACACATATTTAGGGTATTTTACAAATTAGCCCTCACATTTTTACATTTTAAACATTTTAGTCTGTATTTCATAAAATCACAAAATATGCATAATTTCCTTTCACACATGCCTAGCCGAATTTTCCTTTACTTCATATAAGCCCACATATTTCATTTATTTCACATTTTAACCCCTCAATTTCTCTTTCTCACAATTTATTCCAAAATACTCAAATTCATAAAAAATTCCAATACAAAACATAGTAATCTAACACATATATTTCATTTTCTATCATCAAACTTCATAAAACTCACATTATCAACGATGGTACATCTTAAAATCATAATCAAATTCAGAAATTGAGGCATGGGCTTGATAAAACACAAAGCAGCGATCACAAAAACGTAGAAAGTATCAAAAATAGATAAAAAATACATACCTAATTAGCCAAAATAAGTGCCGAATGTTTGAAGGCTTGGAACCCTATTTTTCTTCTTCAATTTCGGCTAAATGATGAACATATTGTCCAATTTAATGTTTTGTTTTAATTATAATAACATAATATGCTAATTATCATATTAACCTTATTTATAACCATTTAAAAACACTTAATGGATGGTCATTAATGTCCATTAACCCTAGTTATGGTCTAATAACATCAAAAGGGCCTCTCTTTTAATAAGACATAGCACTTACGTACTTTTAATAAATAGCTAGCCACTTTTTCATTTTACGCGATTAGGTCCTTTTTCTAAGCTAAGCACACAAACGATCAAATTTTCACATATATCAATTCACATATTATAAGCACAAAAAATATTAAAAATATTTTTCTGACTCAGATTTGTGGTCTCGAAACCACTATTCTGACTAGGGTCTAAATCGAGATGTTACAACTCTCCCCCTTAGAAATTTTCGTCCCTAAAAATCTTACCGTTGAACAGATTCAGATATTACTGTCTTGTAGCATCTTCATACTCCCATGCAGCCTCTTGAACACCGTGTTGATACCACATTACTTTTACTAACAAAATTTTCTTATTTCTTAATTCTTTAACCTTGCGAGCCAAGATACGGATCGGTTCTTCTTCACAGGTTATATCAGACTAAATTTCTATCTTAGATGAGGAAATCACATGCGAAGGATCAAATCTGTATCGTCAAAGCATCGATACGTGAAACACATTATAAATCTTTTCTAACTCAGGTGGCAATAGCAATCTATACGCAACTAGCCCAACACGCTCTATTATGTGATACGGGCCGATAAACCTCAGACTCAATTTGCCTTTACGGTCGAACTAAAGTACTTTCTTCCACAAAGAGACTTTAAAAAATACTTTATTGCCGATCTCAAATTCAATATCTTTTCGTTTCAAATCTGCATATGATTTCTGACAATCAGAAGCTTTTTTCAGACTTTCTCAGATTGATTTTACTTTTTGTTCAGTCTCTTTAATCAAGTCGATTCCGTATATCTCATTTTCACTAAGCTCTGATCGATACAATGGTGTACGAAATTTTCTACCATATAAGGTTTCGTACGGTGCCATTTTAATTCTCGATTGAAAACTATTATTATAAGAAAATTCAATCAATGACAAATGCTATTCCCAAGTACCATCAAACTCAAGAGTGCAACATCTCAACATATCCTCGAGAATCTGAATAATCCGCTTGGATTAACCATCCGTCTGGAGGTGGAAAGTAGTATTGAAGTGTAATTTTATACCTAAGCCTCTTGTAGCTTCTTCCAAAACCACTAAGTGAATCTCAGATATCTATCTGACACAATAGAAAAATGCACCCTGTGCAATCTCAAAATATCGAAAATGTATAGCTTAGCTAATTTATCAAGCGAGTAATCAGATTGTACCAGAATAAAATGAGTTGATTTCATCAATCACTCAACCACAACCCAAATTGCATCTTCTTTCTCGGAGATAAGGGCAAACCCGAAACAAAATCCATCGTTATTTTATCCCGTTTCCACTCTAGAATCATAATCGGTTGTAACAAATCGGATGGCACCTGTTGTTCATCTTTAACTTGCTGTCAGATCAAATATTTCGAAACAAAGTCAAAGATATCTGTTTTCATTCCAGACCAGCAATACTGATGTTTCAGATCATTATACATTTTCGACCTACTTGGATGTATAGAAAAATGACTATTGTTAGCTTTATTCAAAATCATCTGAATCAGCTCTGAATTTCTCGAAACACAAATCTGACTTTGGAATCTCAAACAATTGTCATTATCAATTTGATATTCAGAATCAGAATCCAAATCACACTGAGCTCGTTTTACTATTATCTCATTATCAACTTTCTAAGCATCAATAATCCATTGTAAAAACAACTATCTCTCTTTAATTCGGCTAAAATCCAACCATCATCAGAAAGAACCAAATGAGTATTCATCGCATGTAATGAAACAATGATTTCCAACTCAAAGCATTAGCAACAACATTTGCTTTTCCCGGACGATAATCAATAACAAGCTCGTAATCTTTTAGCAATTTTAGCCATCTTCTCTGTCTCAAGTTCATATCTTTCTGAGTCATTAGATATTTCAAACTTTTAGGATCAGAATAAACATGGCATTTCTCACCAAACAGATAGTGACGCTAAATTTTAAAAGAAACACAATTACGGCTAATTCAAGGTCATGCGTCAGATAATTATTTTCATATGGATTTAACTGTCTCAAAGCATAGGCTATAACTTTGCCTTCTTGCATCAGAACACAACCTAAACCGTTCATCGAAGCATCACTGTAAATGTTAAATTCTTTACCCGACTTTGGTTGAACTAGCATCAGAGCTTCAGTTAACAGAGCTTTCAACCGATCAAAACTTTTCTGACATTTTTCAGACCACTCGAACTTAACATCTTTCTGAAGTAATTTCACTAACGGAGTAGCAATCATAGAAAATCCTTTCACAAATCATCTATAATAACCGACAAGTCCCAGAAAACTGCAGACTTCAGAAACATTTCTCAGAGGTTTTCAATCTAAGATAGCTGAAATTTTACTCAGATCAACTTGGATACCTAATGCTGACACAATATGTCCCAGAAAACCAACTTCACATAACCAGAATTCACATTTACTGAACTTCACAAATAACTACTTATCATGCAAAGTCTGTAACACTATTCTCAAATGCTCAGCATGCTCGATTTCATCACACGAATAAATCAAAATTTCATCAATGAATACGACAATAAATCGATCTAAATATAGTCTGAAAATTATGTTAATCAAATCCATAAAAATAGCAAGTGCATTCGTTAATTCGAAAGGCATAACTAAAAACTCATAATGTCCGTACCTCATTCTGAATGTAGTTTTTGGAATGTCTGAATCTTTTACTCTCAACTGATAATAACCCAATTAGAGATCTATCTTTGAAAACACGGTAGCTCCTTTCAACTGATCAAATAAATCGTCAATTCTGGGAAGAGGATATTTATTCTTGATAGTCACCTTGTTCAACTGACGATAATCAATGCACATTCTCATCATACCATCTTTCTTTTTCACAAACAGAACAGGAGCTCCCCAAGGTGAGAAACTTGGTCATGCAAATCCTCTATCAGTCAACTCTTGTAACTAAGACTTTAATTCTTTTAAATCAGTCGGAGCCATTCTATACGGATCTATCGAAATCGGAGTAGTCCCTGGCACTAATTCAATGCCAAACTCAACTTCTCAAATCGGAGGTAATCTTGAAAGCTCTTCAGGAAACACATTAGGGAATTCACAGACAACAGGAACTGATTATATTTTATTTTCTGTCATTTTCGTATCAATCACATAGGAAAAGTAGGCTTCACAACCTATTTTCACATAATTCAGAGCTTTCGTTGTAGATATCACATTGGTAGCCCATTCAAATCACTGGACTGAATTCGGATTATCTCGTCATTCTTACATCTCAAATTAATAATTTTTTGTCTGCAGTTCACAATAGCATCATGCAAAGTTAGCCAATCCATACCCAAAATTATATCAATTTTTTCAAATGGTATAACATCAAATCAGTCGGAAAACATGAATCTCCAATCATCAACGGACAATTCTTACACACTTTGTCAACTAAAACACACCGGCCTAAGGGGTTCGATACTCTAATTACAAATTCAATAGACTCTATAGGCAAAGTCTTATTGCTTACTAAGTTCATGCATATATAAGAATACGTTGATCCCAGATCTATTAAGTATCATAAAGAGTGAAAGTACCAGTAATAACATCTATAGACGAAGCTTCTTCGCGTGTACGAATAGCATAGGCTCTGGCAGGTGTGCGAGCCTCAGATCTAACGGTTGTATCTTTAGTTCCCTTCTGGCTACCACTCATATTACCTGTATTTCTATGCAGTCTACCTCGAGCTGTATTGCCACTCGGCCTCAGATTTTGTACAATCTCTTGCTCTACAGACTCAGAATATTCACTGATAAAGTGATCTAGGGATCCACAGCTAAAGAAAGCTTGGTCATTCAATATAAAACTTCTCAGATGTCTTTTACCAAAGTATATACACTCGGGTCAATCAGATTAGACATTTCCAACACTTGCAGTAGAAGTAGCTGGAGCTATGAAACTCGAATGTGATCTAGTACGATCTCTACTCTATTGTCCCACATTAGCCTTTGAAAGGCTAAAATCATCTCGAAATTTCTTTGATGCCGAATGAAATGACTTGATCGATAATCTTTTTCGTACTTCTCTAGCTTCTAAATCAGCTTTTCTTTTCTTTTCTCCAAGTTCTTCAACCTTACATGCTTGTTCAACAAGCACAACAAACTCTTTTCTCTCCAAAATTCTGACTAACAAGCGAATATCTTCATTTAAGCCATCTTCAAACCTTTTACACATTATTGCTTCGGTCGAGACACATTCTCGTGCATACTGGTTCAATCTCACAAATTCTCGATTGTATTTCATAACAGACATATGGCCCTGTTTTAGCTCAAGAAACTCTTTGCATTTTTTATCGATGAATCTTAGACTGATGTATTTCTTTCGAAATTCAGCTTGAAAGAAATCTCAGGTGACTCATTCTCTCGGAACCACAGATATCAACGTCTTCCACCAATGATACGTCGTATCCCTTAAAAGTGAAACAACACATTTAAGACATTCATCCGGAGTACATGATAATTCATCGAACACTCGTATCATATTCTCTAGCCAGAATTTAGCTCTCTCAGCATCATCATTAGTAGTAGCACAAAACTCATCGGCCCCATATTTTGTAATTTTATCAGCCAAGGCTTATTCAAATGAATTGAATTAGCTTGTGGTGTGACAGGAACTTGTGAAGGATTAGATGGGGGTGAAGGTTATGGAACAGAATGATTAGTTCTCATATACTGAGTGATCCAATCATTCATCATTTGGTAAAAAGGTTGCTTAGCCTTTCCTTCGTGGCTACTAATAGTAGGTCTAGAATCAGATGACGTTGTCCTTTGAGCGGAAGTAGGCACATTACTCTAAACATTGTCAGCTACAGCTCATTCGAGACCCATTTACTATATAAAAACACATTTTCATTGTCAAGAATCATCACACTATCGCAGTTTACAAATATGGAAAGTATATCTAGACTTACATACACTACATTAGTCCTAGAATCGACTAACCGTAGCTTTGATACAAACCAAATGTAACACCCTTAACCCTTATCAGCCGCCTGAATAGGGTTAAGAGGCATTACCGAACATATCAAAATATTTCACAATCATTTCACAACTAAAAATCATACATTATCATATCAAAGTCAAATATTAACATAAGGTCCCAGTCTTAAGCCAATAAGACCTTAAACATGCATTACAAAAAGGTCAGGACTAAATTGAATACATACAAAATTTTTCTAAAATTTAACAATTTTTTTCTAAGTTACAAAGGTCACACACCCATGTGAACAGGCCGTGTGCCTCACATGACATTAAACACGCCTGTGTGTCTAGGCTATGGTAAAAAAGAGCATACATACTAACTTATACCACACGGCTGGAGACATGCCCTTGTGTCTTGGCTGTGGTCAAAACTGACTTGGGTCACACGGTGGACCACACACCCATGTGTCTAGCCCGTGTAACCTTTGAAATGGCCA
Organism: Gossypium hirsutum; assembly: GCF_007990345.1. Lineage (NCBI taxonomy): Eukaryota > Viridiplantae > Streptophyta > Magnoliopsida > Malvales > Malvaceae > Gossypium > Gossypium hirsutum. The sequence goes on along the minus strand of NC_053433.1, from coordinate 34,624,581 downwards.
CAAACGCCCATGTGCCGAGGCTGTGTGCCTCACATGGCCACCAGACACGCCTGTGTGTCTAGGCCGTGCTTGAGACTGACTTTAAATTGTAAGACTACCCCAGGGGACACCTGGCCGTGTAACATGACCATGTGTCACACACAGCTGAGACACACGCCTGTGTCTCTGCCTGTGTGAACAAAAATAGGCTACTCGAAAAGCCATTTTGCCACCCTATATACATAAGCTTTTAAGACCACATTTCGTAACCCAATATGCAACCAAGACATTTCCAAAACAAGCATCATTCATACTACAATATCATTAATCATTTCTATACATAATTCCAACTCAAACATACTAATTCTATGTAACTAATCCATACCTTGAACACATGATTCATATCACATTTATAACCATTTCAACCACAAAACTAACTTACCAAGAAGACCATTTCACTAGGCCATATAGATACACCAAATTTACCATTTTTGCATCACATATCATATACCAAAATCAAACCATAAGTTCAACCATAACCAAGCCATATCTCATGGCATGATATACCTATCTCACAACATACCACATTAATCCTAGCCTATACATGCCATACGATGATATATACATTTTCAAAAGGTACCAAAATAATATTTGATAGTGTGGTGATGATCCTTGATGATCCCTGAGCTTCCAATAGCTTTGATAATGCAAACACACACAAAGTAAGCTTGGATTAAGAAATGTAGTTTTCGTGTCGATTTGAAATGACATGCTTAAATGGGTAATTTTGTTTACAAATGATAATGTAAGTGTATAGGTATAAATGTTTTATAGCATAGTTATATAAATATATTATGTATTGAATGTTATATAGAATGACTGGATATGAAATAATTTAGTTTGATTGTGTGAATGAAATTTTGGCATGAATTAAAGCATATAAAATTAGCATTGAATTAAGTGTATTTTTAGTTGTTATTTGTGCTTAAAATGGCTTAAGATAGCAAGGTCTTATGCATATGGTTTTGTGATTAGGAAAGAAGTATGTTTAGTCTTAAATTATGTTAGTTTAAATGCAACCAATGTCGCATAAGTAGCTGTGTTATGGTTCATATTGTTTGGGTATAAATGCGTACTATGTTTCTTAATAAACAACAATATATTCGACCTTAATGTATAATAACCAAGGTTGCATTTTTATTTGGATGTTAATTGGTTTTAATATGTAAACATGCTTAGATTATGAAATGTAATGTTTGATATCCAGCTTATGAAAAATAGTTGCTATATGTTTGGTATATTTGTGTAATGATTTATACATATATACATGAATGAATTTTAAATATGCCAATGATAGTAATATAGTAGTTTTAAATTCGAAATTGAATAAGATAAGTGTTTTAATGAGTTCAAATTGCGAAGCAAGAAATGTAGTAAATGTCTGTTCTAAACTGTGCTATGTCTAGTAATGCCTCATAACCCTAATTTGGAGACGGATATGGGTTAGGGGTGTTACATTTGATTGGTATCAGAGCTACGACTTAGTCTATTCTAGGACTAACATAGTTTGTATGAGTCTAGCTATACATGCTGCCATATTTATAAATTGTGATAGTGTGATGATTCCCGACAATTAAAATGTGTTTTTGTATAGTAAATGGATCCTAATCGAGCTGTAGCTAATGACATGGAAAGTAATGCGCCTACTTCTACTCAAGAGGTAGTGCCAATTGATTCTGGGACAATTATGAGCAGCGATGAGGGAGACGCTAAGGCCTTCTTCCAGATGATGAATGAGTGGTTCACTCAATATATTAGAACCAATCTAGCTGTTCAACAACCCCCACCCCCACCTAATCCTCCTTAGATACCCGTAGTACCTCAAGTTATTAATCTGATAAGATTAAATAAGCCCTCGGTTGATAAAATCATAAAACACGTGGCTAAATATTTCAAAGCCACTATTGATGACGATGCTGAGCGAGCTGAATTCTGGCTCGATAATACTATTCGTGTGTTTGATGAGCTCTCATGTACCCCTGACGAGTGTAATATGTTGTATCCTTACTTCGAGATTTTGCGTATCACTGGTGGAATACATTAATATTAGTAGTTCCGGAAGACTGAGTACCAGGGAGTTCTTTCAGACTAAATTTCATAAGAAATACATCAGTCAAAGATTCATTGATCAAAAATGTAAAGAATTCCTCGGGTTGAAATAGGGTCGTATGACCGTAATAGAATATGAACAGAAATTTGTAAGACTCAGCAGATATGCTCGAGAATGTGTTTCGATTGAAGCTATAATGTGTAAAAGATTTGAAGATAGTTTGAATGAAGACATTAAGCTGCTAGTTGGGATAGTTGAAATAAAAGAGTTCATTGTACTAGTCGAGTGAGCATGCAAAATCGAAGAGCTCAGGAAAGAGAAAAAAAGCTGACTTTGAAGCTAGAGATTAACGAAAAAGATCATCGAGTAAAACATTTTAGTTGGCATCAAAGAAATTTTGAGATGACTTTAGCCGTTCAAAGGCTACTGTGGGCTATTCTAAACGTGATCGAGACAGACCACTCGTGAGTTCGAGAGCTACCTCATTAGCTAGTGCTGGTAACATCCTACAGAACCAACCTGAGTGCAAATATTGCGGTAAATGTCATCCTGACAGTTGTAGATTGAATGATCAGGCCTGTTTTACATGTGGATCGATGGATCACTTCATTCGAGAATGCCCTGAATTGGTTGAGCAAGACATGAAGTAGAATATAAGGCCAAGTAACACGATAGCTTAAAGTAGACCACCCAAAAATACAAGTAATATGAGTGGCAGCCAGAGGGGAACTAAAGACACGGCTGTTAGATCTGATGCTCGTGCACCTGCTAGAGCTTATGCTATCCGCACTCGTGAAGAAGCTTTGTCTCCAGATGTGATTACCGGTACTTTCACTCTCTATGATACTAGTGTTGTTGCATTGATTGATCTTAGATTGACTCATTCTTATATATGTGAAGCTTTGGTATCCAGTAAGACTTTACCTGTAGAGTCTACTGAATTTGTGATTAGAGTGTCGAACCCTTTAGGCCGATGTGTTTTGGTTGATAAAGTATGCCAGAATTGTCCGTAGATGATTCAAGATTCATGTTTTCCAGCTGATTTGGTGTTGTTGCAATTCGACGAGTTTGATATAATTCTGGGTATGGATTGTTTAACATTGCACGATGTTATTGTAAACTGTAAACGAAAGACTATTGATTTGCGATGCCAGAATGATGAAATTATTTGGATTGAATCTATTGATCTGAATGGTTTACCGGCAGTGATATATTTGATGTTAGCTTAGAAATATATGAGAAAAGGTTGTGAAGCATACTTTGCTTATGTGTTTGATTCTAAAGTGACTGAAAAGAAGACTGAATCAGTACCAGTTGTGTGTGAGCATCAGGATGTGTTTCCTGAAGAATTACTAGGTTTGCCACCGATCCAAGAAGTAGAGTTTTGCATTGATTTAGTGCCATGGACAACTCCGATTTCAATAGCTACGTACAAAATGGCACCGATCGAATTAAAAGAATTGAAAGCTCAATTGCAAGAATTGACTGATAGAGGCTTCACGTGGCCGAGTGTTTCTCCCTGGGGTGCATCGATTTTGTTTGTGAAAAAGAAAGATAGAACTATGAGAATGTGTATCGACTACCTGTAACACCCCTCACCTGTACCCAACTCCAAGACAGGGTTCCAGGCATTGCCGGACTTAAACATTTACAAACATACGAAACTGGGTCACCAAATTTCGCCCAAAATTAAAACTTTTCAAACACATACATATCGTCCCTTATACAGGCCTTCGAGGCCTAAAACATACATCGGGCCGATTTCGGACAAAACTAAAAACATTCGATAAACTTTCGGCAACTTAATAAATTTTCTTGCTTTGGAGAGTCACACACCTGTGTGGGTAGGGCCATATGGTCACACACGGTCGTGTGGCTTGGGACACGCCCGTGTCCTCAGCCCGTGTAACTCTCTGTTAATGATGTCAGCAAAACAATTTATACCACATGGCCAGGTCACAGACCCGTGTACTAGGCCGTGTCCTCTATACGGTTGAGACACATGGCCGTGTCTCTGCTCGTATCGCTAACACTTAGGCTATTTTCCAAGCCTTATGTTGACCTTATTTTTCCCCCATACATTTACACATCATAGGCACAAATGATAACATCAATTTAATGTTTAATCAACCTTTGGTGAAATTCAATTAAATAATTTGCATGTTGTCATACATGTGTTTATTACCCAACACTTCATCTTTACACATTCAACAATTGTCCATGTTCAATCATTATCATCTTACTACCATGCCACACATTCACTCCATGGCCACGACCATCTCAAATGGTTCTGGGGCATTCATCATGTACATGTGCCATATACTTCTCATACATAGTGAACAAGCATAATCACATAACCACATCACAAGACATTAACACATACCATGGACAAATAGGCTTACAAGCCAAAATCATTATAAGCCACATCTCATGGCTATATACAATGAATTAATATAAGCCAACATCTTGTCCGAAACATAAAAACACATGTCAATAATTAAATCCCTATACATGCCACTCACTTGAATGAAATTAAGTTTCAACAATACTCCAAAGATGGTAGCTTGATAGTGTAAGGTTGCCTCTGACGATCTCCAACCCCGAGTCGACCTGAGGACACTAGAAGAAATGGAAGGGGGAGTAAGCTTTATGCTTAATAAGTCCATATGAAAATAATGAGCATTATAACAACATATTTCCTTAGGTAAGACAACTATAATTACACTTTTATTCATATTCTAGTCAAGTTGTCTACTCAAGTCATAGTCGATAAATTATTTATATCTTCAGCTATAGAAGTTTAAATTAAGATTTGTTAATTTTCCCTGAAACTAGACTCATATATCTTCTTACCATAAAATTTACAGAATTTTTGGTCTATCCAATAAGTAAAGTTTATTCTTTAAACTCTCCCCTATTTTGCTATTCAACAGCCTCGACCTTTATCTACTAAAAATCAAATATCTCATAGTACGAGACTTAGATAATGTTCTCGTGTCTTTCTCCAAAAATTATACTCATTAAGGATTTCATTCATATGATTCCTAACTCATAATTATTTTTTCACAATTTCTAGTGATTTTCCCAATTCAAAACTGGGAATTTCGAACTCATTCTGACTCTGTCTCACAAGAATTCAAATATATCATCATATGAGGTTCCTTTACTAGTATCATTTCCTTTATCTGAAACTAGGCCCAATAAGCTTTAATTTAATATTATATTCAGTCTCTAACTCAATTTCCACCATTTATGGTGATCTTTCAAAGTTGGGCTACTGCTACTGTTCAACACTATTTCGGTGCAGAATCATAATAACTATCATAATTTTATTGTCACATTGATCATGGACTCATTATTTCATAAGTCACATATTCAATTACACAATGTAAGTCAACATGATATTGTAACACAATTCATAACATAAGCCTAAGGATGGTTCATCATTCAAATCTCTTCACTTGTTCATCATGTATACACCTACATATGCATGACTTCGCTTACTCATCATTTATCACATTTCAATAAGGCATCACTTATGAGTATAATGTACGTACCAATACATATCCGTAGCATATCAATTAACTTTACCTTTATCACCACACCCATCTCGAGACTTCCATCGCATTATTCGATATAATACCCATTGAATTTCTCGGGAATCTCGATGGATAATCAATTTACCGTCAATTCATACAAGTGATCATCTCAAGTACACACTCCCGCGACCTCACATCTTACAGCGGGATTACCAGTCCAGGCTAAATCCCCTACGACAACATATACTTCAATGAGATCGGATCTAAATTACCAGTCCAGGCTAAATTCAAATCCTAATTGGATTACCCATCTGGGCTAAATCCTTAATGCACACATATTCTTCAGGAGGCTCGATCATTCAAGAAACACCCGTCCGGGCTAGATCCTTTTCTATATTTGAGGTTAATGGATTACCCATCCGGGCTAAATCCTTTTCTGCAACACATACAGGATCTCAAGTCATGTAAGCCATGGTTTATCCATCGAAATTCTCTTTATATTCAGCCGGGATTTTTCTCTTTTCATCAAGTATCTCATTGTGCATAGCTGATCATCCAATGTACATCCAATTGAACACATTTCCATGTTTATTTAGACATTAGTCTATGAAATAAACATGGTATTACATACAATTTTATTTAGGCATTTGTTACAATATATAATCTTTATATCAACTAAATAAATATCCATCACACAATGCTAACACATCAATTTAAGTTCAAGTATGAACAATAATATCATCGCATTATTATTGACATATGAACTTACCTCGGTTTTGAGTACGACTATTTATTTTGAGTTTGTGCTTAACTTTTTTCAACCTCGTTCTAAGCTCAAATCTTATTGATCTATAATATCACATTTTGTAACATCCCGAATTAGGGCCTAGTTAGAATAGTGGTTTTGGGGCCACAAATTCGACACAATAAAATTTATTTTTAATTTATTTTTATGGTCTACAATTTCACGAGATGATTTCGTGGAAATTTCGTTCAAAAATTTTGACGTTTGGGCACTCAATTTGGTCAAAAGGACTAAATTGTAAAAACTGCAAAAGTTAAGTTCTACACGTTAGAGGTGTCTAATTGTTATGAAATTTTAAATTGGAGCCCTTTAAATGATAATTATACCATTGGATAATTTGTTGGACAAAGATGGACATGAAATGGGTGAAATAGAATATTTTTAAGTTAGGGGCATTTTGGTAATCTAGTAATTAAAATTAATTAAAGACAAAATTAAAAGCCAATTTTTGTCCAACTTCTACCCCATGGCCGAAACTTGCATGGAGAAGACATGGCTAGGGATTTTCAGGCTTCCAAGCTCGATTGTAAGTCCGTTCTAGCCCTGTTTTTAATGATTTTTACGTTTTTGAAATCCTCGTAACAAGATCTACTCATTTCTGCCCATATTTTGAGCTAGGTTTTGTCTTTAAAAATTTACCCATGGATGACATGCATGTTTTTTGATGTCTAATGGTAGAATATGAATGCTTGCTATGTAATAAATGACTTTTACTAAGTGATTTTCAGTGAAATTGTCAAAAAGGGTCGTTTTGTAAAATTTGTCATAAAAGTGTGATTTAGTGGAAATTAGGGGCTACTACAGTTATGCAAATGATTCTTCTAGGCTTAAAATGCAAGGAAATTGAATAAAAATCATTTTACAAACCTAGGGGCCAAAGTGCAAATATGTGAAAATTTAAGGGTCAAAATGTAAATTTGTAAAAGTATGATTTTTGGATCCATATGAATAATGTGACTAATTAGTAAGCTAAATGTGATATTATAAATCAAGGAAAATGAGATTCGGGCATAGATTGGAAATGAATGAGATTATGGACTAAATCAAAATATATAGTCGTACTCGAACCCGAGGTAAGTTCATGTGATTTTAATAATGCAATATTGTATATGAATGCTAATGCTTCGATATTACACGAGTTGTAAGTATATATATGTGAATAATTTGGTATTATGTGATTATTTTGATGATATAACATGTTATTGATGTTTAGCTATTATGATGAAAATGTTGCAATGCCATGTGATTATGAGATATTGCTGTGTGAATGAAGCCACAATTCGAGTACGTTTGGTAAAGGTTTGGAAGTTTGATGGAATATGATGTTTCGTTGAAACGAGTAAGTTTGTATATAAATAATATTTTGATTCTTTTTATGTCATTATCTTTTGTTATTATATGAGATGTGGTTGGCTATAGAATGATCAATTGATGTAAACTACGGTTGGGATTGACTAAGAACGAGTTAGTAAAATGTTTAAAAGTGAAGAATTTCCTGATTGAACCTTCGAAATAGAAGAGATATGAATGATCTGTTGTGAGAAAAAATGTGTAGTACTATTTTAGGCTACTACGTGTTTAAGATAGTTTTAGGTCATGTGTGTAGTACTAAGTGCGGGCTACTACGTGTACCAGATTGTTAGGTCGCATGTGTGGTACTAAGTGCAGGCTACTATGTGTACCTAATAGTTTCGATCACGTGTGTAGTACTAAGTGCAGGCCACTACATTTACCAGATTGATAGGTCACATGTGTAGTACTAAGTGCAGGCTACTATGCGTACCCGTTAACTTCAATCACGTGTGTAGTACTAAGTGCAGGCTACTACGTGTATCAGATGGATAAACCACATGTGTAGTACTAAGTGCAGACTATTATGTGTACCATATTGATAGGTCGCATGTGTAGTACTAAGTGCATGCTACTATGCGTACCAGAGAGCTTCGGTTGCAAGGGTGGTATATGCACAGGCCACCGGGTATCTGCTATTATTCTGACGAGTTCAACGAGAAATTTACTAAGTGAAAATACATATGTACATGACTATGTGATGAATAAGTGCAAGTATATCTATGTGAAAAGTTGTGAATAATGTGCTCGATAGTTGAGCAAATCTTTTGGAAAGGTATAATGGAGTAAGTGAAATTATGTAAAAGTGAAATTTTGCAATAAAATAATTTTGGGTAGCAGCAGTTGTGTGACTTCGAAAAATCACCAAAAATGGTATAAATTGAATTATAGGTTTAATAAGATATTAAATTAAATATTAATGAGACTATTTTCTCATAAAAGAAACGGTGAGGGCAAAAGAATTTCATATTCTATGATAATTTGATTTTTGTGAGACAGGGACAGAATGATTTTGGAATCCCCTATTCTAATTTAGGAAAATCATTAAAAATTGTAAAAAAATAATTATGGGTCATAATTTGCATGCTTAAAATCCTTAATGAGTCTATTTTTAAAAGGAATTGATGGGGACAATATCTAAGAGCTGCACCGTGAGATAAATAATTTTTACTGAAGAGAGGTCAGAACTGTCAGATAGTGAAATAGGGGTATCTTTAATGAATAAACTGTTCTGATTGGATAAACAAAAATTCTAAAAATTATATGGTAAGAATATATATGAGTATAGTTTCAGAGAAAATTAATGGATCTTAATTTTGAGTTTCGTAGCTCCGGATATAAATAAATTAGCAACTATGACTCGAGAAAATAGCATGACCAGAAAATCAACAAAAGTGTAATTATGATTACATTTTCATGGAATCATGTTGATACTTTGCTTATTATTTTCATATGTACTTACTAAGTTTTAAGCTTACTCCCTCCTCTCCATTTCCTTAGTGTTCTCAGGTCAGCTCGGGGTTGAAAACCGTCAGAGGCAGCATCACACTATCAAGCCAACAACTCCAGAGTATTGTCATATGTGTATTAAATACTTTCAAGCGAGTGGCATGTATAAGGACTAGTTTTTATGTTAGATGTTGTTATGATTAGCCAAATGTATCGGCTTATATTGATTTATTGTATATGGCCATGAGATGTGGCTTAAATGGTTATGGCTTGTAAGCCTAATTAGTGATGTGTTTATAATTGGTTGTTATGAATGATTAGTATAACACATGTACATGATGAATGCTCTAAGACCATTCGAGGTGATCGTGGCCATGGAGTGAATGTGTAGCATTGTAGTAAGTTGATAATGATTGAATATGGACAATTGTAGAATGTGAATTGGAATGTCTAACTTGGTATAACATGAGTATAGGTAATAAACACATGTATGACAACATGTAAATGCTTTAATGGAATTTTATTAAAGGATGATTAACCACTAAATTAATGTTATAATGTGTGTCTATAATGTTTGTAAGTATGGGAGAGAATTAAGGACAACATAAGGCTTGGAAAATAGCCTAACTGTTGGCTACACGGGCAGAGACACGGCCATGTGTCTTAGCCGTGTAGAGGACACGGCCTAGCATACGAGCGTGTGGCTTGGCCGTGTGAATCAATTTATTTTGCTGACATCGTAAACAGAGAGTTACATGGCTTGAGGACACAGGCGTGTTGAAGACACACGAGCGTATCCCTATGTCCAACGTGCGTGTGACCCTGTTTCATGAAAATTTCTCTATGTTTTCCCAGAGCTTTCTAAAGTCCTCGGTTTAGTCCCGAACCACCCCGATGTATGTTTTACGCCTCAAAGGCCTGTATAAGGGACGATTTACATGTGTTTGAAAAGTTTTAATTTAGATGAAATTTTATGGTTTAGTTTTGCATGTTTGTGAATGTTGAAGTCCGGTAACGCGTCGAACCCTGTCCCGGCTTTGGATACGTGTAAGGGGTGTTACACATTTAGCCCACTAATTAGTCACATTATTCATATGGGTCCAAAAATCATACTTTTACAAATTTTCATTTTGACCCCTAAACTTTCACATATTTACACTTTTTCCCCAATGCTCGTAAAATGATTTTTATTCAATTTCCTTACAATTCAGTTTCCTTGCAATTCAAGCCTAGCCGAATCATTTTCATAACTATGGCAGCCCTTAATTTCCACTAAATCACCCTTTTATGACCAATTTTATTATTTTTACAAAACGGTCCTTTCAGACGTTTTCATAAAAAACTGCTTAGTAAAAGTCATTTATTACACACCGAGCCTTCATATTCTACCATTAAACATCAAAATACATGCATATCATTCATGGGTAAATTTTTAAACACAAACCCTCGCTCAAATAAATGGTAGAAATAGCTAAAACATATTACCGAGACTTCAGAAATGCATAGAACGTTAAAAACGGAACTCAAAACCACTTACTATTGAGATTGGAAGCTTGGACAAACCCTAACCATGGCTGCTCTTGGTACATTCGGCTGAAGCAAGAAGAAAGGGACACATTTGGGTTTTAAAATTTGTCTTTTAATTCATTTTACCCCTAAATGACCAAAATGCCTTTTTTACTATTCTTTCAAATTTTACCCAACCAAGGCCATTCTTGCCCAACATGTTATACAATGGTCTAATTACCATTTAAGGACCTCCCATTTAAAATTTCTATAATAGTCTGATTTTGACCCTAGTCGAAATAATGGTTTCGGGACCACAAATCTGAGTCTGAAAAATATTTTAATATTATTTTCTGTACCTGTGATATGTGAATTTACATCTGTGAAATTTCTGTGATTTAATTTGTCAATTTCTGTGCTTAATTATGAAAAAGGATTAAATCGCGTAAAGTGTTAAAGTTGAGTGCTAGAGGCTAAAGTACCTATTTGGCTTGGCTTTTAAAATAAAAGTCCTTGCATGTCAAATTTACCATTTTTTTTAGTGGTGGGCAAATATGGGCATTGGTAGTTGGATTTTTAATGATGTATGCCAAGGGTAAAATGGAAAAATGATTATTAAAGTTATTATAATAAAATTAAAAGCATGAAATTAGCCATTTCATGCATGTTGTTGCCAAAAATAAAAAGAAAGGAAAAGATAAAAGCTTTTTGAATATTCGGCCATGGTTAGCTTGATTTGGTAAGTGAATTTTGTTCGGTTTTTGATAATTTCTACATTTCTGTGATCGTTGCTTCGTGTTCTTCAAAACCCATGTCTGAATTTCTATTTTGGTTAGAGATTTCATGAAATGCCATTGTTGATATCATGAGTTTTGTGATGTTTTTGAATGAAGTATAAAGGCTTGGTAGATGGTTCATAAGTTTTGTCTTTGAGTTTTTGATGAAATTGAGCTATTTGGGTTAAATTTTGAAAATGAGGTTTAGAAGGACTAAATTGTGAATTGAACATGTTGTGTGGGCTTATATAGAAGCCATGAAAATTTGGCTAGCCCTTGTTGCAAAGAAATTTTGCATATTGGTGCTTTTATGAAAAATGGACTAAATTGTTAAAGTGTGAAAATGTAAGGGCTAAAAGGTAAAGTGCCCTAAATATGTGTATATGGATTAAATTGAATGAAATGAATGATTGAATTTGTATTGTATTAGATCAAGAATAAAGAAAATCAGACTTAGATCGAGGGAAGTCCAAAATAGTTGATAGACGACTCATTTTATCCGAAAACTCTTCGAGGTAAGTCAAATTACAATTACGTGTTAATTGAAATAAATTCTGCACATATAAACTATAATCTGTATTGGATGGCCTTGAGTGCCTGATGAATATCTTTGGAGTAAAGTATGATAATATGTTAATATCTGAAAAGCTCTATATGTTTCTAAGAAAAGTTGATATCTGTCTGAGACATCATGTAATACCGTGTCTTGGACACAGCCCTCGATTGAGATTTACGTATAAGACCATGTCTGGGACATCGACATCGTATCTGATTTCATGTAAGACCCTGTCTGGGACAGAGGCATCGATATTGAATTAAATGTAAGACCACGTCTGGGAAATCGGCATTTTACTTGCTTATGAGCATCTATATCGTTTATGACCCGTCTGATAATAGCGTACGAAATCTATGTTTGAGTATATGAAATGCATAACCTATGTAGGTATGTTTGTATTGTACTAAATTTCTGAATATGAAAAACTCAGTCTCTGTGAAATATGTATGGAAATGAAGCATGACATATATGTAAACAACGGAGTATGGTTAAGTTTATGAATTATTATGTGAAATGGTTATGAATCTATATGGGTGAATTGTATTTATATGCTTTAGTAGTTAGACCAATTGTATTTGGCTTACTAAGCTCTTTGTAGCTTACTCTGTGTGTTTGCTATCTATTTTATAGTTATCGTAGCTACTGAAGGCTCGGGGATAGTCGAGGATTGTCACCATACTATCGAACTCATTTTGGTACTTTTGAAAGTGTAAATATTTTAAAGTATGGCATGTATAGGCTAGAAGGTTTATGTATTAAGTTTTGAATTTAAAATATAGGTTACGTAATGAAAGTTGGCTATCAAATAATATGTTCGTGTTAAGTTGAGGTATGGTTTGAATGAGTTTTGAATGATGATGAAATAGTTGTATGAAGCATGTTTTGAGCATGAAATTGGCTGAATATTTTGTATAAATGTTGTTTAATTTGGCTTGTAGGAATGACCCATAAAATGGGTGGCAAATTGGCTTAAACCAAGCCTGCATTGTGCCACATGGCCATAGCACACAGGCGTGTTTGTTGGCCGTGGGCTTAAGTCAGTAGCTAGCTAAGAATCACATGGTTATGGAACACAGGCGTGTCTGTTGGCCATGGGAATAAGTCAGTATATAAGCTTTGTTTTGGCACGACTGGTTCACATGGGTGTGTCTGATGCTCGTGTGGAGCACACGGCATGGTCACATGAGCGTGTGACCTCTATAGAATTGAAAATTTTTAAAAAAGTTCTGAACTTTATGAATGTGTTCGGTTTAGTCACGACTGTCTCTTAAAAGTACATTTTAGGTCTAGTAAACCATCTTAAGAGATGATTGCTTATGAAATGATGTTATATGATATTTGTGATTCTGAATTGGTTTGAAATGTTTTGTTTTTCTGGTAATGCCTCGTAACCCTAATTTGATGTCAGTTATGGGTTAGGGGTGTTACAATTTCATAACAATTAGACACCTCTAACATGTAGAACTCAACTTTTGTACTTTTTACAATTTAGTTCTTTTGAACAAATTGAGTGCCCAAATGTCGAAATTTTTGAACAAAATTTTCACGAAATCATTCTGTGAAATTGTAGACCATAAAAATATAATAAAAAAAATTTCTCACATCAAATTTATGGTCCTGAAATCACTGTTCCGACTAGGCCCTAATTTGGGATGTTACATTTCTCCCCCTTTAGGGATTTTTGTCCCCGAAAATCTTACCAGAAAAGTGGTTTTGGTTTTTCACTTGGATTCCTCAATACTATAATCGATGTCAAAGAACTTTCACTCAAGCTGAGATCTTACTACCTATCTCTTTAAATTCCACATACAAAAATCATGAGTGGTATTCACTTTACAACACTTTCACTGAAACTTAATCTCTATCAGAAAACTCATGTACTCAAAAGTCCGATCCATACCATCATGTTACATAAACATTCGCACCTGAATCCTTTCAGATTCGAATAGTGAAACTAGCCAGTTCATCTCAGCCTCATACGCTTTATAATCCCATACAGTCCGATTATTTTCCAAACCAACTCTCAATTACCTTTCATTTCAAAGCCTCCACTGGCTTTTCCAAGAAATCATGCTATGAATCCCAGATCTCAATCTGATTAATGGATATTAAAATTTCAAGATATCCAACAATCATAAAGACATAGAATTCTATGAATCTAGTGAGCAGACATTCAGGCATACCCACATAATTTTACAAATCTCATGACGTTTAACAACACTACACATTACTTTCCTCTTTCAAGGACAAGAATAATCCAGACAAGAAAATCCATATGAACTTTCTCTATCTCCATCCTAATGTCCAAACAGAAAAAATAATTCTGATGATTCTTGCTATACATCCTCAAACTTTTAACATTCCAAGAATTCATACTCAAAGATCAACAATGATCGTTTCATCATCTTTTATACTCAGATCGTTCTATTCTATCAAGTCTTCTAAGAAACATACACTTCTTAATCAGACTATTCGTCTCTTTTACCCGTGAAGAAATAAAATCTTATTCTCAAGCATGAACATCTCATTAAATTCTAAACATATATTCCATACAGATTGAGCAGTCAAGTTGACCTTATTCATATCCGTAATTAATATTTCAAGAAATTCTCTTTTCTAGTCAACAGAACAATTCAACATGCATCATTCCAAATTCACTCATCATGCCAATTGAAGACTATAACAAATGCATTAGCATAAGGAGTACTGATATCTCAATTGAATATATTAGCTCTGATTAACTCACTTGAGAAAAGAAATCCACCATACAAATTGGGACTTGAAGTTTCACCACATTATCAGGATCAATTCTGAGGTATAGTCATACTTGTTCTTTATGTATATCAATCACAAGCTGGAGGTCATACTCTAAATGCAAGCCATGATCAACAAGTTACAAGATAAAAATATCCAGAAAATCTCATATAATATCTCAATAGAGACAGTTACAAACTATTCACTGTAATTATCAGAGACTAGATAGTCTTAATAACATTTTCGAGGTCAAATAATCTCATATAATATCTCAATAGAGACAGTCACAAACTATTCACTGTAATTACCTTACTTGGACATTTCATATTTCTTACATTATTCCTTTAACTATTTTTGCCGTCCCAAAGTCCATAATATTCCTTTCACTAAGAGTACCAGTTCATGAGAGAATTTCAATCAGTACATCTCTCAACATCATACCAGGATAGATCATTTTACCAAAATTGACCTTTTTCACTAACTGCGATGCTGTGAAAATTAAACAATCTTTAGGTCAATCCGATATCTTTCTAGCTTATGTTTGTACTTATCAACCCATTCTCAATCTCTAACCATGCTTATAACCATTCTATCATTAAACTCTTTGTTTTTTCACCCGAAAACTCATTCAACACAAATCTCAAGAATTTCCATTATAAAACACCACTTTGGTAAGGGGAGGGGATCATAGGGCCTCTGACTCGACTCTTATTTACATATACATGTAACACACTTTTCATCATCATAATCATGTCATTCATTTCACGTAAAATAAATATCATATTGATTTTACGCCCGCTTTTCAGTTATCTCATTTTATCAAGTATACTTATACATGCATTCCATGTTTTATGGTTAAAACTTTACTTATCTATTCATTTAATCATACAAGTCATGCACATGATATCATACATGGGCCAATAAACACAGATAAATTTATCACAATCTATACTTTTGCCTCGTACACCATCATTTAGACATATTGTTACAATCATATAAATCAGTCCAAGCAATTTAACACATTTACTTAAGCTATACTAGCTTATCAACCATAATCTTTCATATAAGCATATATGAATATTCATTCCATCTACATCTTTAGTAAGTTATCTAAACACATGCATTTACTCAAGCAAATCGACCATTTACATCATAAAATTATCTACTAATCATAGATAAGCTCATTCCACCATATAAACATTCCATGAATCCTCATTAGTACCTTTCCAAGGTTCAATTTGTCATGACTATACTTTACTCGAATATTTTAGCATCACATTCAACATGGTTGGTGTAGCTCGGTTGGAGAGTACCTTTGTCTAAACAAAATAGCTCTCATGCGCGCCGAGAGACATCACACTATCACAGATCGGTGGCATGTATAGCTGAACTCTCATACATATGCTAGGTTAGTCCGAGAACCGACTAAACCATAACTCTGATACCTCTAAATGTAACACCCCTTACCTGTATCCAACTTCGGGACAGGGTTTGAGGCGTTACCGAACTTAAACATTCACAAACATACAAAACCGAGTCACCAAATTTTGGTCAAAATTAAAAATTTTCAAACAAGTGCATATCATCCCTTATACAGGCCTCCAAGGTCTAAAACATACATCGGGGCGATTTGGGACAAAACCAAAAACATTCGATAAACTTTGGGCAACTTAATAAATTTTCTTACTTGGGAAAGTCACACGCTGGTGTGGGTAGGGCCGTGTGGTCACACATGCCCATGTGGCTTGGGACACGCCTGTGTCTTTAGCCCATGTAACTCTCTATTTATGGCATCAGCAAAATAATTTATACCACACAGCTAGGCCACACGCCCTTGTACTAGGCCGTGTCCTCCATACAGTTGAGACACATGGTCGTGTCTCTACCCATGTAGCTAACACTTAGGCTATTTTCCAAGCCTTATGCTGACCTTATTTTTCCCCCATACTTTTACACATCATAGGCACAAATTATAACATCAATTTAATGTTTAATCAACCTTTGGTGAAAATTAATTAAATAATTTGCATGTTTTCATACATGTGTTTATTACCCAACACTTAATCTCTACACATTCAACAATTGTCCATGTTCAATCATTATCATCTTACTACCATGCCACACATTCAGTCCATGGCTATGACCATCTCAAATGGTCCTGGGGCATTCGTCATGTACATGTGCCATATACTTCTCATACATAGTGAACAAGCATAATCACATAACCACATCACAAGACATTAACACATACCATGAACAAATAGGCTTACAAGCCAAAATCATTATAAGCAACATCTCATGGCTATATACAATGAATTAATATAAGCAAACATCTTGGCCAAAACATAAAAACACATATCAATAATTAAATCCCTATACATGCCACTCACTTGAAGAAATTAAGTTTCAACAATACTCTTGTAATGCCCCAATTTTCGGGATTTTCGGGATTTCTGTGATTTTCAATGAATTTTTGAAATTCCTGTGTTTTCTCTGTTTGGCATAGGTTAATTATGTTAGTGGGCCTCTAGAAGACCCAAGCTTAAGTTAAAACTCGGTAACTTTAGTTAATTTTAGTTTCATAGGAAAAAAGGGTTCTGCTTAATTGGACTTTTAAGTATTAATTGGGTAAAATAAAACACAAGGAAGCAGGTGGCAAAGTGGCATGTAACGCCGCTGGGAAGGCTATAAAAGTGGCATGTGGATGCTAGGGAGAGCTGAGGTTCAAGTCACAATGACATCATATTAAGGGAATTATTATTTTTATGTTTAGGAATGGTAAGCAATGGAACTCAAGTAAAAGATTGTCAGGAGGAGTTTGAGTTGCTCAGGTGATTGAGTAGGGAGGGGATAAGGGATAAGATTTAGGAGCTGATAAGGGGAGAAGATTTAGGAGCTGATCAAGGAGCAAGAGTTGGTCGGCCAAGGGCCTCTAGCATAGGAAATTAGGCTAGGTCATTTAGGCTTTTGGGAAGGGTGGCTGCCGAATTCTTTTTGTCTTTTTCTTTTTTATAGAAGCCGAACTTATACCCTACACCTACCGCCTCCTACTCTTCAAGAACTGAATTCTCTCATCTTCTTCTCTTTCTTTCGGTCATCTGTTCCCTTATTCTTCCCATAGCCGAACTTGGAACCCCTCACTGTGCCGTTTTCTCCATAGCCGAATACTACCTCTCATCTTTTTCCTTCTTCTTCCATCTTTTCCTTCCCATAACCGAACCTATACCCTTCTTCCTCTGTCTCATCCTTTATTTTTCCATCTTCAATTTTCCTTAATAGCCGAATGTTGTGGTAGCCGAATTTTTCTGCTCTTACTTCTCTAAAAACCGAAACCTACATACCGGAGGTGAAGGAGGCCGAATATTTGGTTGTTTGAATCTGCTTCTTCTTGTGACTGCAGTGGATTGGAGATAAAAGAATCGTAAATAGGAACATTCTTCTGAGCTGATCGACGTTAGGTAAGTCTTTCGAACAACTTTCATTAGTCTCATTGTTTTTAAAAAGGAAAAGCCGAAACCCTTAGGGGTGGCTAGCGTTATTGGACTAAGGGATTTGCGTTTTTCTATTGGTTGTGTAATCGATAGCATGGTCAAGGGGATATACAGCAAAGGGCTTGAGGACTTATTCGGTTGGCTCTCCATATCTAACCCATATTTCGGCAAAGGTAAGGAACTCTGGGATCTAAGGCTGTGTTGGCCGAATATGGTAAAGGGTTAGAATACATAGTTGTTTTCAATATATAGATTGACATGTTAGTAATCCAATTATAGGTAGTTCGTGGGAGGATCTCACCAACATACTGTCATAAATTAGGTGTGTAACTGACATCCTCTCATAGACTAGATCGGCAAAAGCCGAAATGCCGAAAAGCCAGTATTTTGAGAACATGTGAGTGTGCGAATGCTCGTGAGATTAATAGTTTGATGTATGTGGTAAATTAAAGTGATAAGATTGCAAAGTGCACAATTCCGTACATTTCGATATTTTTGGGCTTCATGGGCCAAAAATCGGGATAGTGGGCCCACGGGCCCAATTCGGTAAGAAAATGCGGTAAGTGTTTTTGGTCGTACGTAAATGGCTATGTTATGCATGGAAATCTTAAGAATAGATAAATTACTTGAATACTCCTATGTATGGAAATTACTGATATACCCCTAGGTGCAAAATTACCATTATACCCCTAGGGATTACTTTTGACTGAAAAGCATGATGATTTAATTTTGTATGATGTATGCCATGATTGTTTATCTGCTGCATGTGGAGATGGGTTATATTATGGAGGAAGCGTCCTGGTCGCTATGCCACAATTATCTGATCTGGTGGCTCTGCCACATATATCTATTCTGGTGGCTCTACCACGATTATCTGTATCTGGCGACTCTGTCACATTATGTTTTCTGGCAGCCATGCTGCATATTTCTATGGCGTGTAGCGGTTGGGTAGGTCGAGTAGTCTCCCCACATGGTGAAAGGTTGGTGTGGGGTGCATGTGGTTGGATATGGGTTGGGTTTTGCATAAACATGTGATATCTGTCCTGTTCTGTTCTGGGCCTATGGGCTCTATTCTGACTTCTGTTCTGGGCTAAGGCCAACTTAATCTGTTCTCTGTGGTTTGAACCGATATAAGCTATGGTTGGGTTAATTTACACACTGAGTTTCCCCAAACTCACCCCTTTATTTTCATCCACGCAGGTAATCCCCAACCATAGTGGGCTTGGAGCTGTGAGGGATTCAGAGTGGCCACACGTTCTGCATGTTAATTTTCTTCTGGTGACCTGGACATCCTTTTTATTTACGTTTAAGGTTTTGGGTTCTTTAATTGTAATAAGGCCGCTTAATTATTTTTATGGTTTTAATATGTTTTATTAAGATAGGTATTAGTTATATTTAACTGTCGAAATTGAATAGCTTTTAGGGCACGTTTTTAAAAACAGCAATTGATTTGAAAAATACACGACAACAAGTAAAGCTTCTGCAGTGAAAATATTTTCCAAAATTAATCACTTTTCCTAAAAAGGACTTAATCAAACTGGTTTCCTGGAAATATACATGACGTTAAGGTGTGGCAATGGCGGTGTGCATGTCTAGGACTGGATCTGAAGGGAGCTTGGTACTTAAGCAGT
This sequence comes from Gossypium hirsutum, assembly GCF_007990345.1. Classification (NCBI taxonomy): domain Eukaryota; kingdom Viridiplantae; phylum Streptophyta; class Magnoliopsida; order Malvales; family Malvaceae; genus Gossypium; species Gossypium hirsutum. The sequence continues at coordinate 34,604,635 of NC_053433.1, read as the reverse complement.
CCGATGGACTCACCTCCTCCTTTCCGGTTTCCTACCTGGTGCTCAACTTCCATTCACCTTAACCTCCATTGAAATTATCTCTTAAAACACTAAGTACGTTTTCCTAGAACAACAACCTAAAATATTTTGAACGCTTCGATGTGGCATGTCAGATTCGGCCATAACGTCTGGGCTAGGTTTGAGGTGTTACATTTATTGGTATCAGAGCCAAGTTACAACAACTCGGCTGTGGAATGGGTTTACAAAAATAAAGATTTTCAAAAACAAAAAAATAAAAATGAAAAACTCAGTTTTTAAAATTTAGATCTTTAAAAGGTGGCATTCCGAATCTCCGGCCCAAGCCTGTAAGTATTACTCTGAACTTCTCTGAATATTTTTCTGAAATATCTGTCTGTACTGAAATCCTACTAGGATAGGATGATACTGAAACCATAGGAAAATTTGATAAGAGACTGAAACTGTAGGTAGACTTCGATTCTGCGAAAACAAACTTTGAATTACTGTCTGATTCATAAAACATCGGTAATAAACACTGGAATATTGAATTAATGCATAAAAATTCGTAATAAGATAATACGATATGAGTACAAGAGCCGCTTGTGGAAGAGGCCGTGGACGGGGCCGAGGAAGTCTCGAGCGAGATCTTCGTCTTCGGGACATATGTCAACGGTGGATGCACCGGTACCACCGGTAACGGAGGTGGAGTCTCATGACCGCGGTGGCGGGGATGATGCCTTGTCACAGGCAATGCTTCGGGTTCTGGAAAGGGTTGCTGGGGCAAGTACGGGCAACGGAATTCAGGGATCTATTTTTGAACGACTTCGGGCTAACGGAGCCAAAATCTTTAAGGGTGTGTCTGGTGTAGCCCCGAATGTGGCAGAATATTGGTTGGAGGCCACAGAACAGATTATGGATTACTTGGACTGCTCTGTGGAGCAGAAGCTGAAGGCAGCGTATCGTTGTTACGGGACGAGGCTTATCAGTGATGGCTCACTGTGAGAGAAGGGACCCCAACTGATAGGGTAACTTGGGAACTATTTAAGACGGCTTTTAAACGGAAGTACGTTGGGGCGAGTTATGTGGACGCCTATAGAAAGGAATTCTTGAATCTGGTGCAAGGAGGTAAAACAGTTCCTGAGCACGAGGCCGAGTTTCTGAGGCGATCCGGTATGCCGTGGGCATAGTCACTACGGAATATGAGCGAAGTGTGCGCTTCGAGGATGGTCTTAGGGATGACCTTAGGGTGTTGATTGCTCCGCAGAGGGAGCGGGACTTTGCGGTCTTGGTGGAGAAGGCAAAGATAACTGAGGAGGTAAAGCGTACTGAAAAGCAGAATCGGGAGAAGGATCGAAACCGATTTCGGAGGGATTCAGGACCTTCAGGTGGTACTAATAGAAATGTTAAGAGAGCAAGAATGGAGGAACCAGTTCGAGCAGTGCCGATGAATGTGGTTAGACTACCAATCCGTGAAGACTGTGGTAAGGTACATTTGGGAGAGTGTAGGAAACGTTCCAGTGCTTGTTTCCGATGCGGATCTATGGAGCATACAGTTAAGGACTATCCTCAGAGAGCTGGTCAAGCTCAGGTTGCTGTATAGAGGGTTGCTCAACCTATGAGAGGTGGACAAGGTAGGGGTGGAAATGGAAATGGAAATGGTCGAGGTTGAGGGGCACCTGGCAGGGGTGCCGAAAATGCTGAAGTTCGGCAACCAGCGTTGGTGTATGCAACTCGTCTCGAGAGGAGGGTGACGCACCTGACGTCATAACTGGTACGTTTTTGGTTTTTAGCATGCCGTATACTACTTTGGTGGATATTGGATCTACTTATTCCTATGTTGCATGTGTCATATCTGGGTCGTTGGGTGTGCACTTTGAGAATATTGTGAGTGAGGTATCTGTGCTAAGTCCTTTGGGTCACTCGGTTAGGGTAGACAAACTGTATAGGGATGTACCCTTAGAAACTCAAGGTTGGATTTTCCCTGGAGATCTAATGGAGTTACCATTCGGAAAATTTGACCTCATTCTGGGAATAGACTGGCTTGTTAAGCATAAGGCGACTTTAGATTGTGCTGCTAAATGAATGGTGTTAAGGACCACGGAGGATGAGAAGGTTATGGTGATAGGTGAGCGAAGGGATTATTTGTCCAATATGGTGTCGGCATTAAGAGTCGAAAGGTGGATTCGAAAAGGTTGTGAGGCTTATATGGCATTTGTAAGGCAGTTGGAAGAGGAGGGACTGACGGTGGATAAGGTCAGGACCGTAAAAGAGTTCCAAGATATTTTTTCGGAGGAGCTTCCAAGATTGCCTCCGAACAGAGAAGTTGAGTTTGGAATCGACTTGTTGCCTGGAACGGTGCCCGTGTCCATTGCACCATATAGGATGGCACCGAAGGAGTTAGTGGAGTTAAAGGCACAAATTCAGGAGTTGTTAGATAAGGGCTTCATTAGGCCAAGTGTGTCTCCATGGGGAGCACCGGTGCTATTCTTGAAAAAAAAGGATGGTACAATGCGGATGTGCATCGATTATCGCCAGTTGAACAAACTGATGATTAAGAATAAGTATCCACTTCCAAGGATTGACGATCTGTTCGACCAGCTTAGAGGAGCTTCTGTATTTTCCAAGATTGACCTTCGATCTGGATATCATCAGTTAAGGGTTAAGGAGGCAGATATCAACAAGACAGCATTCAGGACTCGGTATAGTCATTACGAGTTTCTGGTTATGCCATTTGGACTGACGAACGCTCCTACAGCGTTTATGGATCTGATGAATCGTGTGTTCCAACCATTTTTGGATCAGTTCGTAGTCGTCTTTATTGACAACATCTTGGTATATTCTGAAACGGAAGAAAAGCATGATGAGCATCTCCGTATAGTGCTGCAAGTGTTAAGGGAGAAGGAACTTTATGCGAAGTTCAGCAAGTGTGAATTTTGGTTGAAGGAAGTAACCTTCTTAGGACATGTGGTCTCTACTGAGGGGATTAAGGTGGACCCTCGGAAGATTGACGCGATTTTGGAGTGGAAGCAGCCTAGGTCAGTGCTGGAAATACGGAGTTTTCTAGGATTGGCAGGATACTACAGAATGTTTATGGAAGGTTTTTCTGTGATGGTAGCACCCCTGAAAAAACTCATAAGGAAAGGAGTACCGTTTGTATGGACTGGGAAGAAGCAGAAAGCTTTTGAGAAGTTGAAAAAAGTTTTGACTGAAGCACCGTGTTAATTCAGCCGGAGTCTGGGAAGGATTTTACTGTGTATAGTGACGCATCACATGTAGGTTTGGGCTGCGTGTTAATGCAAGAGGGTAAGGTGGTTGCATATGCATCACGACAGCTTAAGCCTCACGAGGGGAACTATCCTACTCATGATTTGGAGTTGGCGGCAGTGATATTTGCACTTAAGATTTAGAGACATTACTTGTACGGAGAGAGGTGTATTATATACACAGACCACAAGAGTCTTAAGTATTTGTTGACTCAGAAGGAGCTGAACCTTAGGCAAAGGAGATGGATTGATTTCCTTAAGTATTATGACTGTTCGATCGAGTATCACCCAGGCAAGGCTAACGTGGTAGACGACGCTCTAAGTCGTAGAACTGTATCTGATCTGAGAGCAATGTTTTCTCGTCTGAGTCTGTATGATGATGGAAGTCTGTTGGCTGAGTTGCAAGTGAGACCAACCTGGGTGGAACAGATTAAGGAAAAGTAGTTGAACGATGAGTCTTTGGTCACTCATTTTCAACAAGTTAAGGAAGGGGGAACTTCTGAGTTTGGGTTAAATAGCGAGGGAGTTCTGTGTTTCCGAGGAAGAATTTGTGTTCCGAAGGACTCTGACTTGAGGCAGGCAATATTGAAGGAAGCTCATGGGGGACTGTGTGCCATGCATCCTGGAGGGAATAAGTTGTATCACGACTTACGAGAAGTGTACTAGTGGCCTAGACTTAAACGAGAAGTATCGGAGTTCATAGGGAAGTGTCTGACATGCCAGCAAGTGAAAGCTGAGCATCAATTACCTTCTAGACTGTTATAGCCAATGAAGATACCACTTTGGAAGTTGGAGAGGGTAACCATGGACTTTGTGAGTGGGCTGCCCTTGATGCCATCGAAGAAAGACTCGGTGTGGCTGATTGTGGATAGGTTGACCAAATCAGCCCATTTCATACCTGTACGTACTGACTTTTCACTTCAAAGGTTAGCCAAGTTGTATGTGGCGGAGATTGTACGACTTTATGGAGTCCCAGTTTCGATTATCTCTGACCGGGATCCCAGATTCACATCTCGATTTTGGCAAAAGCTGCATGAGGCGTTGGGGACGCGATTGAACTTTAGTATGGCTTTCCATCCCCAAACTGATGGTCAGTCGGAAAGGGTTATTCAGATTCTGGACGACATGTTGAGGGGATACGTGATTGACTTCTGAGGTAGTTGGGAGGATTACTTGCCATTGGTAGAATTTGCGTACAATAACAATTACCAGGCGAGTATTCGAATGGCACCGTATGAAGCACTGTATGGACGAAGGTGTCGTACCCCTAGTTGTTGGACTGAACTAGGAGAGCGACAAGTTCTTGGACAAGAGTTGGTAGCTGATACTGAGGATAAGGTCAGAATAATTAGGGATCGGTTAAAATAAACATCTGATAGGAAAAAGTCATATGCAGATTTGAAGCAGAAGGAGATTGAGTACTCAGTAGGTGATATGGTTTTCTTGAAGGTTTCTCCTTGGAAGAAGATATTAAGGTTTGGTAAGAAGGGCAAGCTGAGTCCGCGGTTCATTGGGCCCTATCGGGTTTTGAAGCGAGTAGGCCCAGTGGCTTATCAATTGGAATTTCCTCCAAAGTTAGACATGATTCATGATGTATTTCACGTCTCCATGTTAAGGCATTATCGTTCTGACCCTCCTCATGTCGTGCTGGTTGCAGATATTGAAGTGCAAACTGATTTGACCTTTGAGGAGGAGCCTGTGCAAATATTGGCTAGAGATGTTAAGGTTATCAGAAGGAAATTTGTCCCATTAGTGAAAGTGCTTTGGCGTAATCATGGCAGAGAGGAAGCTACGTGGGAGCCAGAAGAGGCGATGCAACAGCAATACCCTCATCTGTTTGAATCAGGTACAATTTCGAGGATGAAATTTCTTTAAGGAGGGTAGAGTTGTAATGCCCTAATTTTCGGGATTTTGAGATTTCTGTGATTTTCAATGAATTTTTAAAATTCCTGTGTTTTGTCTGTTTGGCGTAGGTTAATTATGTTAGTGGGCCTCTAGAAGACCCAAGCTTAAGTTAAAACTCGGTAACTTTAGTTAATTTTAGTTTCATAGGAAAAAGGGGTTCTGCTTAATTGGGCTTTTAAGTATTAATTGGGTAAAATAAAACACAAGGAAGAAGGTGGCAAAGTGGCATGTGACGCCACTGGGAAGGCTATAAAAGTGGCGTGTGGATGCTAGGGAGAGCTGAGGTTCAAGTCACAATGACAGCATATTAAGGGAATTATTATTTTTATGTTTAAGAAGGGTAAGCAATGGAACTCAAGTAAAAGACTGTTAGGAGGACCTTGAGTTGCTCAAGTGATTGAGTAGAGAGGGGATAAAGGAGAAGATTTAGGAGCTGATAAAGGGAGAAGATTTAGGAGCTGATCAAGGAGCAAGAGTTGGTCGGCCAAGGGCCTCTAGCATAAGAAATTCGGCTAGGTCATTTAGGCTTTTGGGAAGGGTAGCTGCCGAATTCTTTTTGTCTTTTTCTTTTTGATAGAAGCCGAACTTATACCCTACACCTGCCGACTCCTCCTCTTCAAGAACCGAATTCTCTCATCTTCTTTTCTTTCTTTCGGTCATCTGTTCCGTTTTTCTTCCCATAGCCGAACTTGGAACCCCTCATTGTGCCGTTTTCTCCATAGCCAAATACTACCTCTCATCTTTTTCCTTCTTCTTCCATTTTTTCTTTTCCATAATCGAACCTATACCCTTCTTCCTCTGTCTCATCCTTTATTTTTCCATCTTCAATTTTCCTCAACAGTCGAATCTTGTGGTAGCCGAACTTTTCTACTCTTACTTCTCTAAAAATCGAAACCTACATACCAGAGGTTAAGGAGGCCGAATCTTTGGTTGTTAGAATCTGCTTCTTCTTGTGACTGCGATGGATTAGAGATAAAAGAATCATAAATAGGAACATTCTTCTGAGCCGATCGACGTTAGGTAAGTCTTTCGAACAACTGTCATTAGTCTCATTGTTTTTAGAAAGGAAAAGCCGAAACCCTTAGGGGTGGCTAGCGTTATTGGACTAAGGGATTCGCATTTTTCTGTTGGTTGTGTAAGCGGTAGCATGGTCAAGGGGATATACAGCAAAGGGCTTGAGGACTTATTCGGTTGGCTCTCCACATCTAACCCATATTTCGGCAAGAGGTAAGGAACTCTGGGATCTAAGGTTGTGTTGGCCGAATATGGTAAGTGGTTAGAATACATAGTTGTTTTCGATATATAGATTGACATGTTAGTAATGCAATTGTGGGCAGTTCGTGGGTGGATCTCACCAACGTACCATCATAAATCAGGTGTGTAACTGACATCCTCTCATAGACTAGATTAGCAAAAGCCGAAATGCCAAAAAGCCAGTATTTTGAGAACATGTGAGTGTGCGAATGCTCGTGAGATTAATAGTTAGATGTATGTGATAAATTAAAGTGATAAGATTGCAAAGTGCATGATTCCGTGCATTTCGATGTTTTTGGGCTTGATGGGCCAAAAATCGGGATAGTGGGCCAACGGGCCCAATTCGGTAAGAAAACACGGTAAGTGTTTCTGATCGTACGTAAATGGCTATGTTATGCATGGAAACCTTAAGAATAGATAAATTACTTGAATACCCCTATGTATGGAAATTACTGATATACCCCTAGGTGCAAAATTACCATTATACCCCTAGGGATTACTTTTGACTGAAAAGCATGATGATTTAATTTTGTATGATGTATGCCATGATTGTATATCTGCTGCATGGGGACATGTGTTATATTATGGAGGAAGCGTCTTGGTGGCTATGCCACAATTATCTGATCTGGTGGCTTTGCCACATATATCTGTTCTGGTGGCTCTGCCACGATATCTGTATGTGGTGACTCTATCACATTATCTGTTCTAGCAGCCATGCTGCATATTTCTGTGGCGTGTAGCGATTGGGTGGGTCGAGTAGTCTCCCCACATGGTGAAAGGTTGGTGTGGGGGTGCATGTGGTTGGATATGGGTTGGGTTTTGCATAAACATGTGATATCTGTCCTGTTCTGTTCTGGGCCTATGGGCTCTATTCTGACTTCTGTTTTGGGCTAAGGCTAACTTAATCTGTTCTCTGTGGTTTGAACCGATATAGGCTATGGTTGGGTTAATTTACACACTGAGTTTCCCCAAACTCACCCCTTTATTTTCATCCACGCAGGTAATCCCCAACCATAGTGGGCTTGGAGCTGTGAGGGATTCGGAGTGGCCACACGTTCTGCAAGTTAATTTTCTTCTGGTGACCTAGACATCCTTTTTATTTACGTTTAAGGTTTTGGGTTCTTTAATTGTAATAAGGCCGCTTAATTATTTTTATGGTTTTAATATGTTTTATTAAGATAGGTATTACTTATATTTAACTCTCGAAATTGAATAGCTTTTCGGCGCATTTTTCAAAACAGCAATTGATTTCAAAAATACACAACAACAAGTAAAGCTTCTGCAATGAAAATATTTTCCAAAATTAATCACTTTTCCTAAAAAGGACTTAATCAAACTGGTTTCCTGGAAATATACATGACGTTAAGGTGTGGCAATGGCGGTGTGCATGTCTAGGATTGGATCTGAAGGGAGCTTGGTACTTAAGCAGTCCGATGGACTCACCTCCTCCTTTCCGGTTTCCTACCTGGTGTTCAGCTTCCATTCACCTTAACCTGCATTGAAATTATCTCTTAAAACACTAAGTAAGTTTTCCTAGAACAAAAACCTGAAATATTTTGAACGCTTCGATGTGGGATGTCGGTGTAACGCCCCCACGCCCGAGACCATCGCTGGAGTCGAGTATGAGGTGTTACTAAGCTTAATTTAACATATTTAGAACTTTGGATTATTTATTTCTACATTCACAGCTTTTAAGCTACTTGCATCACAGTCACAAGAAAAATCATATCTCGAGTTGTGAAACTCAAAATCAAGATCCGTAAATTTTCCCTAAATCTAGACTCATATAACTATCTACTAATTTTTTTCTAGAATTTTTGGTTGGGCCAATTAGTATAGTTTATTAGTTAAAGTTAACCCTATTTCAGGACTTGACTGGTCTGACCTCTGTTTACTACGAACCACATTTCTCTCTGTAAAAATCCATATGACAATGAGGTTTGTTTCTAATGAAACTAGAGTCAATAAGAATTCTGAGAATATAAAATACACTACCTAATTATATCTTTACAACTTTTATGAGTTTTTATGCACTAAATATCTTAATAATTTTCCTTAACATCAAATATAATCTAAACTAAATATTTTCATAATTTATCATTATCAAGCATTTCCTCAACCATTCCATCACCATACCATAAGATCATTTACACAAAAAAAGTATATTGCTATACATGCCATACTTAAATTTACAAGCCATTACCAAAAGTCTTCCGGATAGTGTGACTGAGCCTTCGACCTATCCCGACTCCTGAGCTGGCTTGTCCAAAAATACAATGAGTAAGAAGGAGGGAGTAAGCATAAATGCTTAGTAAGTTCATATGCAAATAATAAGTAACATAACAAACAGTCATACCAATCAACATTAGCATGTATCACTAAAACACATATCACATTTTTAATCATTTTTCATCATCTTATTACCTTATCGTGGTTGTATCAATACTCAACCCGAGGGTTAAATACATACCTGTCCAAAATAACCATTTCACATCACTCACCAATACTTCTCTTTACATCTCGAATATTCCTCCATTGAGTAGAACTTTACCCGTTGAACACATCGGAATATAATTCGGATACATGGATAACTTGCACATAAGTGCCATATATGCAATCAAGCAATCATGTAACCTGCCCATAAGCGAACTCGGACTCAACTCAACGAGCTCAGGAGTTCGCATCCATTAGTGAACTCGGACTCAACTCAACGAGTTCGGATGCCTAGTTACATCTCACGAACTCGGACTCAACTCAACGAGTTCGGACATTCGCATCCATAAGTGAACTCGGACTCAACTCAACGAGTTCGGATGCTCAATCATCCTAGTGACATGTCACTTGTATCCTAATCTATTCCTAAGGTTCAAACGGGATTTTTCCTCGAACACTTATCCTTGCCGTCTTCCGTAGAATACCGAAATCAATACTCGGTAACAATTATATTTAACAAGTAGTTCACATAATTTACATATTATTTGAAATTAACCACAAAGCATACATTTCATAATAAAATTCAGCATAACATATAATTAACATCAATAACTTAAAAATAACCATTATGATACATTATTTACACATGAACTTACCTTGGTACCAAAATACAAAGATTTTGCAATTTAGTCCACAATCTTTTCTTTTCCTCGATTGAGGTCGATTCCACGTCTTTCTTGATCTAAAATAACACATTTAGCTTATTTAATACTCACATTATCAAATTAATCGTTAACTCAAATTTTGGAAAAATTACAATTTTACCCCTAAACTTTTGCATATTTACATTTTTGCCCCTAGGCTGGGGATTAAAATTTATTCCTTATTCTTATGTTTTACAACATGTTGATCACTTTTCTCTTCTATGGCAACATCAAATTCTCACTCTAACATGTACTTGTGACTATTAGGTATTTTTACCGATTAAGCCCTTTTACTCGTTTTTGCTTAAAATCGAGTAGTACAAGTTGTCTAACATAATTTAAAACTTCATATTCTATCATAAAACATCAAAATACACAAATTTCACCTATAGGTATTTTTCCAAATATAAACCCTAGGTTAAATTATTGCTAACATAAGCTTTATCGAGTTACCGGGATCTCAAAATCGTAAAAATCATTAAAAACGGGGCTTGGAATCACTTACTATGGAGCTTGAAAGCTTGAAACAAACCCTAGCTATGGAGAACCCTTGGAATTTCGGCCTAATGAAGAAGATGGACAAAAATTGGCTTTTAATTTTGTTTTTAATTCATTTTAATAACTAAATGACCAAAATACCCTTACTACTAAACTTTCCAAAAATTCCTTCCATGTCCTAATTTTGTCCATGAACTTAAAATTGGTCAAATTGCTATTTAAGACCTCCTCATTAATATTCCAAAATAATTTCATACTAAAAACTTCTAGAATGCAAGTTTTACAACTTATTCGATTTAGTCCCTACTTTCAATTTAAGCACTTTAGGCATAGAATTTCATCACGAAATTTTCACACAATCATGCAATCATATCTTAAACCTAAAAATAATTATAAAATAATTATTTCTATCTCGGATTTATGGTCACAAAACCACTATTCCAATTAGGCCCTAATTCGGGATATTACAACTCTCCCCCCTTTAAGGATTTTCGTCCTCGAAAATCTTACCGGTAAACAGATGTGGGTATTGATTTCTCATAGTTTTTTTGGATTCCCATGTAGCTTCATCTACTCCATGCCTTTGCCACAACACCTTCACAAGTGCAACATTTTTATTCCTTAGTTGTTTGACCTCTCGAGCTAAAATCTTAATCGGTTCTTCTTCGTAGGTCATATCTGGTTGTAGTTCAATTTCTGTCGGTGAAACTACATGTGAAGAATCCGAACGATACCGACGTAACATAGATACGTGGAACACATCATGAATCTCCTCTAATTCAGGTGGTAATGCTAGCCGATATGCTACCGGTCCAAAATTTTCAATTACTTCATACGGCCCAACAAAACGCGGACTTAATTTGCCCTTCCGTCCAAATCTAAGGACTTTCTTCCACGGAGTCACCTTTAAAAATACTTTATCACCAACTTGAAATTCAATGTCCTTTCGCTTTAGGTCTGCATAAGATTTCTGTCTATCTGAAGCAGCTTTCAAACAATCTCAAATTATCTTCACTTTTTCTTCAGTTTCTTTTATTAGATCAACTCCATAAATCTGATTTTCCTTGAGTTCAGTCCAATACAATGGCGTTCGACACTTACGACCATATAATGCTTCATAAGGTGCCATTTTCAAGCTCGTCTGATAACTATTATTGTAAGCAAATTCCACCAACGGTAAGTATCTTTCCCAACTTCCTTGAAATTCCAATACACAACATCTAAGCATATCTTCAAGAATCTAAATTATTCTTTCTGATTGTCCATCAGTTTGTGGATGAAAGCAGTACTGAAATTTAACTTCGTACCTAACGCGTCTTGCAACTTTTTCCAAAACCGCGAGGTAAACCTTGGATCTCTATCTGAAATAATCGATAATGGTATTCCGTGTAATCTAACAATTTCTCTAATATACAGTTCAGCCAACTTGTTAAGAGAATAATCCGTACGTACCGGGATAAAATGAGCCGACTTAGTTAATCTGTCAACTATTACCCAGATGGCATCTTTCTTTCCCGGAGTCAATGGCAATCCTGAAACAAATCCATAGTAATCCGATCCCATTTCCATTCAGGAACCATAATAGGCTGGAGTAATCCTGAAGGTACTTGGTGTTCAGCTTTCACCTGTTGACAAATTAAGCATTTGGACACAAACTCTGATATATCTCTTTTCATTCCATTCCACCAATACATTTTCTTCAAGTCATTATACATTTTCGTACTACCCGGATGAATCGAGAAATAACCACTATGTGCTTCCTGTAGGATCTTTTGAATCAATTCCTCATTCTTCGGTACACAAATCCGATCTTTAAACATTAAGCACCCATCAGAACCAATTCTGAAATCTGATCCCGTATCAGCTTCACACTGTTTTCTTTTGGCTAGCAAATCTTGATCATTTTTCTGAGTTTCAGAAATCTCTTGTAAAAACATCGGTCTTGCTCTTAACTCTGCTAGAATCGAACCGTCATTTGACATTTTCAATTGAGTGTTCATAACTCTCAAAGCAAACAAAAACTTTCTACTTAAAGCATCGGCAACCACATTCGCTTTTCCCGGATGATAATCAATAACAAGCTCATAATCTTTCAATAACTCCAACCATCTTCGCTGTCTCAAATTCAAGTCTTTTTGTGACATCAAGTATTTAAGACTTTTGTGATCGGTATATACTCGGCACTTTTCACCATACAAATAATGTCGCCAAATCTTCAAAGGAAACACCACTGCAGCCAATTCCAAATCGTGAGTAGGATAATTCCTCTCATGAGGTTTTAACTGCCTCGAAGCATAAGCCACCACTTTTCCTTATTGCATGAGTACACACCCCAAACCATTTAAAGAAGCATCACTATACACCACAAATTCTTTACCTAATTCGGGTTGTACCAACACTGGTGCTTCAGTTAATAACTTTTTCAATTCTTCAAAACTCTGTTGACATTCTTCCGTCCATTCAAATTTAACATCCTTTCGGAGTAGTCTAGTCGTTGGAGCAGCAATTATAGAAAATCCATTTACAAACCGCCGATAATACCCAGCTAGCCCCAAGAAACTTCTAACTTCAGTTACGTTTTTCGGTGGTTTCCAATCAACAATGGCTGAAATTTTACTAGGATCAACCCGTATACCATCACCTGAAACAATATGACCCAAAAATCCAACTTCCCGGAGCCAAAATTCACTTTTACTAAACTTAGCATACAGCTGCTTATCTCTCAAAGTTTGCAAAACTATCCTCAAATGCTCAGCATGCTCTGTCTCATCTTTTGAATAAATTAAAATATCATCTATAAACACTAAAACAAATCTGTCCAAGTATGGCCGAAATATGAGATTCATTAAATCCATAAACACAGCAGGAGCATTTGTCAACCCGAATGGCATAACTAAAAATTCATAATGACCGTACCTTGTTCTAAAAGCAGTTTTAGGCACATCCGACTCCTTTACCCGCAGTTGGTAATACCCAGATCTCAAGTCAATCTTTGAAAACCATGTCGCTCTTTTTAGCTGATCAAACAAATCATCAATTCTTGGCAACGGATACTTGTTTTTGATTGTCACCTTGTTTAACTGCCGATAATCAACACACAACCTCATAGAACCATCCTTCTTTTTCAAAATAACACGGGAGCACCCCAAGGTGAAAAACTCGGTCTCACAAAACCTTTATTAGTCAACTCTTGCAACTGCGACTTTAATTCCTTCAACTCTGCTGGTGCCATTCTATACGGAGCAATCGAAATCGGAGTTGTTCCCGGTATCAAATCAATACCAAATTCTTCTTCCCTGACTGGAGGCAAACCCGGCAATTCTTCTGGAAATACGTCCGCAAATTCACACACAACCGGCACTGATTCAACTTTCTTTTCAACTTCTTTTGTATTAATTACATACGCCAAATAAGCTTCATAACCCTTTCTCAGATATCTTTGAGCCGACATTGAAGAAATCACACTAGGCAATGCCTCTGATTTATTTGATTCAACCCGCAGAGTTTCACCATTTTCACACTTTAATTCTATAACCTTTTCTTTGTAATTTATTTTAGCATCATGCAATGTCAACCAATCCATACCCAAAATAACATCAAACTCATCAAACGGCAACAACATCAAGTCGGCCGGAAAGTAATGATCCCGAATCATTAAAGGACATTTCTTACATACTTTATCAACAGTTACACATTTGCCTAACGGATTCGACACTCTAATCATAAATTCTGTGTTCTCAACAGGTATATTCATACTAGACACCAATTTCATGCACACATATGAATGAGTAGAACCGGGATCAATCAAAGCAATAACATTAACATTATAGAGAGAAAATGTACCGGTAATCACATCAGGTGAGGAAGCATCTTCACGCGCTTTAATAGCATAAGTTCTAGCCGGAGCCCTTCCTTCAGGTCTAACCGGTGCATCCCTGGCTACATTCTTACTGCTTGTTTCACTTCTAACTTTTCTTGGATACCTTCCCCTCGAGTCTGCACCACTAGCTTTTACATTCTGAAATTTTTCTTTCTCAGCTCTCTCTGGGCAGTCTCTAATAAAATGATCCGGAGAACCACATCGAAAACATTCATTTGCTCTGCATGGACCAAAATGATTTCTACCACATCGCTGGCACTCGGGTTTAACAAATCTCGAGTTCTCTACACTGGCTGCAGAAGTATTCTGAGATTTAGGACCCGCATTTTGCTTCTTATAATTCCCATATGATTGTCCAGCTGAAGCTTGGGAACGAGGATTCATATTCCTTGACTTTCTAGGTTGCTGTGAAAATGAACTACTCATCGGTCTTTCCTTCCAATTTCTAGTCTCAGCCTCTACCTTTTTCTTTTCTTTAAGTAGTTCTTCAGCCTTGCAAGCTCGATCAACCAGTACTACCATTTCTTTTAGTTCAAGGATCCCGACAAATACTTTAATGTCTTCGTTGAGCCCGTCTTCAAATCGTCGGCACATCTTCGCTTCTGTAGGAACATATTCCCTGGCATACTTACTCAATCGAACAAACTCTCTTTCATATTCTAAGACTGTCATATTACCTTGCTTCAGCTCAAGAAACTCTTTACATTTCTGATCAATAAACCTTTCACTAATATATTTCTTCCGAAACTCTTCTTGAAAGAATTCCCAGGTTACCCTCTCTTTCGGTACCACCGAAATCAAAGTCTTCCACCAATTATAGGCTGAATCTCTCAACAAAGATGTAGCACATTTCAAACATTCTTCAGGTGTACAAGATAATTCATCAAATACCCGGATAGAATTTTCAAGCCAGAACTCTGCTTTTTCTGCATCATCATCAATATTTGCTCTAAATTCTTCAGCCCCTTCTTTACGAATTCTGTCAACGGTGGTTCTGCGAAATTTTATCATATCCATACCTTGAGGCATCGGGGGTACAGGTTGAGGAATTGGGGGAGGTGGGGGAGGTCGTACATTTGGGTTCGTACGAATGAACTCAGAGTACCATGCACTCATCATTTGGAGAAAGGCTTCCCAATCCCTTTCTCCTCCTCCCTGACAAACAGTAGGAGGTGGGTTTTCAGTCGGCGCTGCCCCTTCAGCCAGAGCTGGCGCATTACTCTCTACTTCATCTGCCACAGCTGGATCGGGATCCATTTACTATATAAAAATCATTTAAAAAGGTCAGAAGTCGTCACACTATCACAATTCATACATATGGCATGTATAGCAAAATCCGTACATACAACACGTAGTCCGAGAACCGACTAAACCTGCTCTGATACCACTAAATGTAACGCCCCCACGCCCGAGACCGTCGCCGGAGTCGAGTATGAGGTGTTACTAAGCTTAATTTAACATATTTAGAACTTTCGATTATTTATTTCTACATTCACAACTTTTAAGCTACTTGCATCACAGTCACAAGAAAAATCATATCTCGAGTTACGAAACTCAAAATCAAGATCCGTAAATTTTCCCTAAATCTAGACTCATATAACTATCTACTAATTTTTTTCTAGAATTTTTGGTTGGGCCAATTAGTACAGTTTATTAGTTAAATTTACCCCTGTTTCAGGACTTGACTGGTCTGACCTCTGTTTACTACGAACCACATTTCTCTCTGTAAAAATCCATATGACTATGAGGTTTGTTTCTAATGAAACTAGACTCAATAAGGATTCTGAGAATATAAAATACACTACCAAATTATATCTTTACAATTTATGGTGAATTCCTAAAGTTGGAACAGGGAATTCAGAAACTGCTATGACCCTGTTTCACTAAAATTCAAATATCTTGTAACATATAATTCCTTTACCTGTTTCATTTGTTTCATGTGAAACTAGACATAATAAGCTTCAATTTGATATGTATTCCATCACCAAGTTAAATTTCTATGATTTTTAGTAAATTTTTAAACTCGCGTCAGTGTTGCTGCAGTATTCTGTTTATGGCAAATTTCATCCCTTTTATGAGTTTTTATACACTAAGTATCTTAATAATTTTCCTTAACATCAAATATAATCTAAACTAAATATTTTCATAATTTATCATTATCAAGCATTTCCTCAACCATTCCATCACCATACCATAAGATCATTTACACAAAAAAAGTATATTGCTATACATGCCATACTTAAATTTACAAGCCATTACCAAAAGTCTTCCGGATAGTGTGACTGAGCCTTCGACCTATCCCGACTCCTGAGCTAGCTTGTCCAAAACTACAATGAGTAAGAAGGAGGGAGTAAGCATAAATGCTTAGTAAGTTCATATGCAAATAATAAGTAACATAACAAACAGTCATACCAATCAACATTAGCATGTATCACTAAAACACATATCACATTTTTAATCATTTTTCATCATCTTATTACCTTATCGTGGTTGTATCAATACTCAACCCGAGGGTTAAATACATACCTGTCCAAAATAACCATTTCACATCACTCACCAATACTTCTCTTTACATCTCGAATATTCCTCCATTGAGTAGAACTTTACCCGTTGAACACATCGGAATATAATTCGGATACATGGATAACTTGCACATAAGTGCCATATATGCAATCAAGCAATCATGTAACCTGCCCATAAGCGAACTCGGACTCAACTCAACGAGCTCAGGAGTTCGCATCCATAAGTGAACTCGGACTCAACTCAACGAGTTCGGATGCCTAGTTATATCTCACGAACTCGGACTCAACTCAACGAGTTCGGACATTCGCATCCATAAGTGAACTCGGACTCAACTCAACGAGTTCGGATGCTCAATCATCCTAGTGACATGTCACTTGTATCCTAATCTATTCCTAAGGTTCAAACGGGATTTTTCCTCGAACACTTATCCTTGCCGTCTTCCGTAGAATACCGAAATCAATACTCGGTAACAATTATATTTAACAAGTAGTTCACATAATTTACATATTATTTGAAATTAACCACAAAGCATACATTTCATAATAAAATTCAGCATAACATATAATTAACATCAATAACTTAAAAATAACCATTATGATACATTATTTACACATGAACTTACCTTGGTACCAAAATACAAAGATTTTGCAATTTAGTCCACAATCTTTTCTTTTCCTCGATTGAGGTCGATTCCACGTCTTTCTTGATCTAAAATAACACATTTAGCTTATTTAATACTCACATTATCAAATTAATCCTTAACTCAAATTTTGGAAAAATTACAATTTTACCCCTAAACTTTTTCATATTTACATTTTTGCCCCTAGGTTGGGGATTAAAATTTATTCCTTATTCTTATGTTTTACAACATGCTGATCACTTTTCTCTTCTATGGCAACATCAAATTCTCACTCTAACATGTACTTGTGACTATTAGGTATTTTTACCGATTAAGCCCTTTTACTCGTTTTTGCTTAAAATCGAGTAGTACAAGTTGTCTAACATAATTTAAAACTTCATATTCTATCATAAAACATCAAAATACACAAATTTCACCTATGGGTATTTTTCCAAATATAAACCCTAGGTTAAATTATTGCTAACATAAGCTTTATCGAGTTACCGGGATCTCAAAATCGTAAAAATCATTAAAAACGGGGCTTGGAATCACTTACTATGGAGCTTGGAAGCTTGAAACAAACCTTAGCTATGGAGAACCCTTGAAATTTCGGCCTAATGAAGAAGATGGACAAAAATTGGCTTTTAATTTTGTTTTTAATTCATTTTAATAACTAAATGACCAAAATACCCTTACTACTAAACTTTCCAAAAATTCCTTCCATGTCCTAATTTTGTCCATGAACTTAAAATTGGTCAAATTGCTATTTAAGACCTCCTCATTAATATTCCAAAACAATTTCAAACTAAAAACTTCTAGAATGCAAGTTTTGCAACTTATTCGATTTAGTCCTTACTTTCAATTTAAGCACTTTAGGCATAGAATTTCATCACGAAATTTTCACACAATCATGCAATCATATCTTAAACCTAAAAATAATTATAAAATAATTATTTCTATCTCGGATTTATGGTCACGAAACCACTATTCCGATTAGGCCCTAATTCGGGATATTACAGTCGGATCCGGCCATAACGTCTGGGCTGGGTTTGGGGTGTTACAACTCTAAAGATGGTAGCTTGATAGTGTGAGGTTGCCTACAACAATCTCCAACCCCGAGCCGACCTGAGGACACTAGAAGAAATGGCAGGGGGAGTAAGCTTTACGCTTAGTAAGTCCATATGAAAATAATGAGCATTATAACAACATGTTTCCTTAGGTAAAACAACTATAATTATACTTTTATTCATATTCTGGTCAAGCTGTCTACTCGAGTCATAGTTGATAAATTATTTATATCTCGAGTTACATAACTCTAAATTAAGATTCGTTAATTTTCCTTGAAACTATACTCATATATATTCTTACCATAAAATTTACAGAATTTTTTGTCTAGCCAATAAGTACAGCTTATTCTTCAAACTCTCCTCTATTTTGCTATCTGATAGCCTTGACCTTTATCTGCTAAAAATAAATATCTCATAGTATGAGACTCGGATAATGTTCCTATCTCTTTCTCCTGAAATTATACTCATTAGGTATTTCATTCATATTATTCCTAACTCATAATTATTTTTGTACAATTTCTAGTGATTTTCCAAATTCAAAATAGGGAATTCCAAACTCATTCTGACTCTGTCTCACAAGAATTCAAATATCTCATCATATGAGATTCCTTTACTAGCACTATTTCCTTTATCTGAAACTAGGCCCAATATGCTTTAATTTCATATTTTATTCAGCCTCTAGTTCAATTTCCACCATTTATGGTTATTTTTAAAAGTCAGGCTACTACTGCTTTTCAACACTATTTCAGTGCAAAATCACAATAGCTATCATAATTTCATTGTCACATTGATCATGGACTTATTATTTCATAAGTCTTATATTCAATTACATAATGTAAGTTAACATGATATTGTAACACAATTCATAACCATAAGCATAAGGATGGTTCATCTATCAAATCTCTTCACTTGTTCATCATGTATACACCTACATATGCATGAATTCGCTTACTCATCATTATCACATTTCAATAAGGCAACACTTATGAGTATAATGTATGTACCTGTGCATATCCGTATCATATCAATTAACTTTACCTTTATCACCACACCCATCTCAGGACTTTCATCGCATTATTCGTTATAATACCCGTTGAATTTCTCGGGAATCTCGATGGATAATCCATTTATCGTCAAGTTATACAAGTGATCGTCTCAAGTACGCACTCCCACAAAACTCACATCTTACGGCGGGATTACCAATCCAGGCTAAATCCTCCGTAATATAAGCTCATAGAGAATTGTCGGGATTACCAGTCTAAGTTAAATCCCCTACGACGACATATACTCAAATGAGATCAGATCTGAATTACTAGTCTAAGCTAAATTTAGATCCTAATCGGATTACCCGTCTGGGAAAAATCATTAATGCACACATATTCTTCAGGAGGCTCGATCACCCAAGGAACACCCGTCCAGGCTAGATTCTTTTCTATATTTGAGATCAATGGATTACCCGTCCGGGCTAAATCCTTTTCTGCAACACATGCAGGATCTCAAGTCATGTAAGCCATGGTTTATCCATCGGATTTCCCTTTTTATTCAACTGAGATTTTTCTCTTTTCATCAAGTATCTCATTATGCATAGTGATCATGCAATGTACATCCAATTCAACACATTTCCATGTTTAATTTAGACATTAGTCCATGAAATAAACATGGTATTACATACAATTTTATTTAAGCATTTGTTACAAGATATAATCTTTATATCAACTAAATAAAAATCCATCACACAATGCTAACACATAATTTAAATTCAAGTATGAAAAATAATATCATTGCATTATCATTAACATATGAATTTACCTCAGTTTCGAGTACGATTATTTATTTCGAGTTTATGCTTAACCTCGTTCAACCTTGTTCTAAGCCTGAATCTTGTTTTCCTTGATCTATAATATCATATTTATCCTACTAATTAGTCACATTATTCACATGGGTCCAAAAATCATATTTTTACATATTTTAATTTTGACCCCTAAATTTTCACATATTTGCACTTTTGCCCCAATGCTCTTAAAGTGATTTTTATTCAATTTCTTTGCAATTCAAGCCTAACCGAATCATTTTCATAACTATGGCAGCCCCTAATTTCCACTAAATCACCATTTTATGACTAATTTTACAATTTTTACAAAACGATCCTTTCGGATGTTTTCATCAAAATCTGCTTAGTAAAAGTCATTTATTACACGCTGAGGCTTCATATTCTACCATTAAACATCAAAATACATGCATATCATTCATGAGTAAATTTTTAAACACAAACCCCAGCTCAAATAAATGGTAGAAATAACTAGAACGTGTTACCAGGACTTCAAAAATGCATAGAAAGTTAAAAACGGAGCTTGGAATCACTTACTATTGAACTTGGAAGCTTGCCCAAACCCTAACCATGGTGCTATTGGTACATTCGACTGAATAAAGAAGAAAGGGACACGTTTGGGTTTTAAAATTTGTCTTTTAATTCATTTTACCCCTAAATGACCAGAATGCCCTATTTACTATTCTTTCAAATTTTACCCAACTAAGGCCATTTTTGTCAAACAAGTAATACAATGGTATAATTACCATTTAAGGACCTCCCATTTAAAATTTCATTACAATTAGACACCTCTAACATGTAGAACTCAACTTTTTCACTTTTTACAATTTAGTCCTTTTGACCAAATTAAGTGCCCAAACGTCGAAATTTTCGAACGAAATTTTCACGAAATCATTCCATGAAATTTTATACCATAAAAATATAATAAAAATAAATTTTCTTACGTCGAATTTGTGGTCCCAAAACCACTGTTCTGACTAGGCCCTAATTTGGGATGTTACACTATCGACAGCCCAATATGGTGACTATAAAGAATAAATATCCTTGCCATGGATTGACGACTTTTTCAATCAGTTGAAAAGAGGTACAGTGTTCTCAAAGATAGACTTGAGATCGGGTTACTATCTGCTGTGAATTAAACACTCCGATGTGCTAAAAACCGCTTTCTTAACGAGGTACGGATACTATGAATTTTTGGTTATGCCTTTCGGACTTACTAATGCACCTGTGCTTTTATGGATTTAATGAGTTGGATCATCAGACACTATTTGGATCAATTTTTGGTTGTATTTATTGATGACATCTTAATTTACTCCAGTGATGAATCTAAACACGCCGAACACCTGAAAATGGTGCTACAGACTTTGTGAGATAAATAGTTGTATGTGAAGTTCAGTAAATGTGAGTTCTGGTTGCGTGAAGTTGGGTTTTTGGGACATGTTGTATCAGCATCAAGTATTCGGGTTGATCCGAGCAAGATTTCGGCCATAATAGATTGGAAAACTCTGAGAAATGTTTCTGAAGTCTGAAGTATTCTAGGACTTGTTGGATATTACAGATGATTTGTAAAAGGTTTCTCGATGATTGCAACCCCAATGACGTCACTACTTCAGAAATATGTTAAGTTCGTGTGGTCAGAAAAGTGCCAGAAAAGTTTTGATCAGTTGAAAGCTTTTTTGACTGAAGCTCCGGTGTTAGTTCAGCCAGAATCGGGTAAAGAATTCGTAATCTTTAGTGATGCATCTTTGAATGGTTTTGGCTATGTTTCGATGCAGGAAAGCAAAGTTATAGCTTATGCCTTGAGACAGTTAAAGCCGTACAAAATTAACTATTCGATGCACGATTTGGAATTAGCAGCTATTGTGTTTGCGTTGATGATTTTACGTCACTATCTGTTCGGTGAGAAATGTCATGTTTATTTCGATCACAAAACCTTAAAATGTTTGATAACTCAGAAAGATCTGAATCATGACAGTGAAAATGGTTAGAGTTGTTAAAAGATTACGAGCTTGTAATTGACTACCATCCGGGAAAGGCCAATGTAGTTGCTGATGCTCTATGTCGAAAATCTCTGTTTGCTCTGCATGCAATGAATGCGCATATGGCTCTATTTGATGATGGCTCGATTGTAGCTGAGTTGAAAGTGAGACTATTATTTATGCAGCAGATTTGCAAAGCTAAAAAAGTCAATAATGAATTGTTAGCAAAACGGGCTCAATGTGATTCGAATATTGATTCAGAATTTCGAGTTTATGCTGAGGGCTGCTTGAGATTCAGAGGCTGAATATGTGTTCTGAGAAATTTAGAGTTGATTCAGATGATTTTAAATGAAGCTCATAGCAGTCGGTTATCTATTCATATAGGTAGTACAAAAATGTATAATGATTTGAAACAACTTTACTGGTGGCATGGTATGAAACAAGACATATCTAACTTTGTTTCAAAATGTTTAATCTGTCAACAAGTCAAAGCCAAGCATCAGGTGCCATCTAGATTACTTCAACTGACTATGATACTCGAGTGGAAATGGGACAGAGTCACGATGGATTTTGTATCGGTTTTGCCTTTGTCACCAGGCAAGAAAGATGCGATTTGGGTTGTTGTGGATAGATTGACTAAATCATCTCATTTCATTTCGATTCGCACATATTACTTGCTTGATAAGCTTACTGAGTTGTATATTTCTCAATTGTGAGATTGCACGGAGTACCTATCTCTATTGTTTCATATAGAGATCCGACGTTCACATCGCGGTTTTGGAAGAAATTGCAAGATGCATTAGGTATGAAGCTACACTTCAGTACTGCCTTCCACTCACAGACAGATGGTTAATTTGAGCGGATTGTTCAGATACTCGAGGATATGTTGAGATGTTGTATTCTCGAGTTTGAAGGCACGTGAGAACGATACTTGCCACTAATTGAATTAGCGTATAATAATAGCTTTCAATCGAGTATCAAAATGGCTCCTTATGAGGCTGTGTATGGTAGCAAATGTCGAACACCTTTATATTGTCAGTGAGAATAAGATACACGGGGTCGATTTGATCAAAAAGACTGAACAGAAAGTGAAGGTGATTCGTGATAGTATAAAAGCAGCGTTAGATCGTCAGAAATCATATGCAGACTTGAAATGAAAGGATATTGAGTTCAGATCGGGGACAAAATGTTTTTGAAAGTCTCACCGTGGAAGAAAATACTTCGATTCGGTCGTAAAGGCAAATTGAGTCCGAGATTTATTGGGCTGTATGAGATTATTGAGCGTATTGGGCCGGTTGCTTACAGACTATTGTTGCCACTTGAGTTAAAAAAGATCCATAATGTATTCCATGTTTTGATGCTTCGACAATATTGATCCAACCCATCACATGTGATTTCCCCGTCTGAGATTGAGATTCGATCCGATATGACATATGAAGAAGAACCGATCTTAATTTTAGATAGCGAGGTTAAAGAATTGAGAAATAAGAAAATCTATTTAGTGAAAGTCCTATGGCACCGACACAGAGTTGAAAAAGCTATGTGGGAGCCCAAGGATTCTATGAGAGAACGTTACCTTAACCTATTCGCCGGTAAGATTTCAAGGACGAAAATCCCTAAGAGGGGAGAGTTGTAACAACCCGGTTTAGACCCTACTCGGAACAGTGGTTTTGGGAACACAAATTTGAGTCAAAAAATATTTTAATATTATTTTACATGTTTATAATATGTGAATTGATATTTGTGAAAATTTCGTGATTTAATTTTATCGTTTGTGTGTCGAATTTTGAAAAAGGACTTAATCGCGTAAAATGCAAAACTAAAAGTACCTATTTGCTATGGTTTTTATTAAATGGAATCCTTTTTGTGGTCAATTAACCATTAGAATTATGCATGGACAAAAATGGACAACCATTATAAAGTGATTATATTATTCATTAAGGTTAAAATGGTAAATTATGAACTAATGTTAATAAAATAAAATAAAAAAAACAAAGAATTAGTGGCATTCATCTTTGTTTTTACCGAAACATGAGAAGGAAGTGTTCATCCATGGAGTTTTAGGGTTCAGCTTTCTTGAAGCATAATTTGGGTATGTGTTTTGCTCGGTTTTTGATGATTTTTACGTTTTTGAGATTGTTGCTTTGTGTTCTAGCTAGCCCATGTCTCAATTTTGGAAATTGATAATGGTTTTGTGTTTTGCCATTGTTGAAAACTAGATGATTTTTGTGTTTGATGATGAAAAATAAATATAAGTAGTTAGATTAGTATGTTTAATTAAGTGATTTTTTATAAAAATGTCTATTTAAGACTAAATTGTAAAATTTGCAATTTGAGGGGTCAAAATGTGAAATAAATGAAACATATGGGCTTATACGGGCTAGGTGTCAATTCGGCCTAACATGGGTGTAATTAAATTTTGAATATTTTGTGTTTTGTGAAATAGAGACTAAATTGTGAAAAATGTGAAATGTCAGGGGCAAAAGTGTAATTAGCCCATTTATGTGTTTTTGGATGAATTTGATTAAATAAGTTTAACTTATATTAATTTAGATCAAGAAAAGAGAAAATCAAATTTGGATCGGGGGAAATCTAAAGTTGTTGAATAGTCGACCCAATCTGTTCATCTTCAAACAAGGTAAGTTCATAAGTAAATACATGTCGTTAAATTCAATTGTATATATTATATTTGTGCTGAATTGAACTATTGCTTGTATATATATGTTCAAGCCGAATTTTTTTAAGTATGGAGAAGTATTTATAAGCCTGAATCGATCGGGTTACGACATCCGGAAGTCCCGTAGAACCTTAGGAATAATTAGGATACATATGTCATGACATAGGATTCCGATATGTGATTTCATGCAAGACCACGTCTGGGACATTGGCATCAATTTTTGATTTGTGTGTAAAACCATGTCTGGGACATCAGCATCGTATATGAGTTTCTGTAAGACCCTGTCTGGGACAGTGGCTTTGATATATGATTACATGTAAGACCACGTTTGGGATGTTGGCATTGTATGAGCTTTTCGATTCTCCGAGTATCCTTATTAATTTTGAATGGTTCAACAGGAAATATCGAGTTAAGATTGAATGTGAAATCGAGCTAAAAGGTCAGGTATGTACTAAGTTAAATGATTGAGTAATAAGGTAAGTATATACTTTATATGAATATATGAAATGGGCATTATGAAAGTGAGAGTTAAATATGCTTATGAATAAATGTGTATTCGACCAAGTGGAAAATAATGCTAAAGTATTTGTATTGATATATGAAGTTACAAGCTTGATAAATGTATGTGTGGTTATGGTTAGTATGATTCGGTTTAATCCAATTAAATTGTAAATGTCATTGAAATGATTTTTTTACTTATGACTTACTAAGTTATTCAAGCTTACTGTGTATGTGTATGTTCTTTGTTTTTTTTTCATAGATTTTGGAAGCTAGTTATGAGCTCGTGATCGTCATAGAATTTTGTCACACTATTAATCGCTATTTCGGTACCTTTAAAGCTTGAATTTTGAACCTATGGCATGTATAGTCTAGTACTTGTTTTGGTTGGATTTGAGCTTGTAATTATTAAAGCCATGCGAAAATGGCTAGAAGTGATGTCTAAGCTTTAGTTATTTCGGTTATAATATATATATGTATGAAGTACTTGGTATGATTTGTAATTGTGGTTTGATATGTTAGATGAGGAATATGTATGCTATATATGTGTGATGTGTTTGGAATATGCTTAAGGTTTAAAGTAATGTTATGTAAAGCTCATGATTTTTCATTTGGTAAATTTAATATATGTGGTTGATGAATATATTTAAGTTATGAATAGTTAATGACTTATTATTGAGATGCAAAATTTGTAACATGAATTGGTTTGAACATTGTTTATAAGGTATTTATGTATTCAGTTATGAAATGAAATATATAGGTGATGTTTTAAAGTTATTAATAATTCGACTATGGTGTTTAAATCTTGTCAACAAGTGTTTAGTTATATGTTAACTTTGAATTTGTGGTATTGGACATATGTGAACTATGTTAGGATATTAAAATTGGATTAAGAAATGTAGTTTTTGTGCCGATTTGAAATGACATTCTTAAATGGGTAACTTGGTTTGCAAATGATAATGTAAGTGTATAGGTATATATTGTAACACCCCTTACCCGTATCCAATTCGAAACAGGGTTTGAGGCATTGCTAGACTTAAACATTCACAAACATACAAAACCCGGTCACCAAATTTCGCCCAAAATTAAAACTTTTCAAACACATGCATATCGTCCCTTATACAGGCCTTCGAAGCCTATAACATACATCGGGGTGGTTCGGGACTAAATCGAGAACTTTGAAAATATTTAGGCAACTTAACCAATTTTTCTTGCTTTGGAGAGTCACACGCCTGTATGGGTTGGGCCGTGTGGTTACACACGCCCGTGTGGGTTAGGCCGTGTGGTCACACACGCCCGTGTGGCTTGGGACACTCCCGTGTCCTCCGCCCGTGTAACTCTCTATTTATGACGTCAGCAACCGTTTAAGGGCACACGACTAAGGTACACGCCTGTGGCCAGAGGCCGTGTCCTCCATACGACTGAGACATACGGCCGTGTCTCTACCTGTGTGGTCAAAGCTTAGGATAATTTCCAAGCCTTTTTTTCATTTTCACATGCACACACATACATTTGACCTTGTCATCTTATTAATCACTTATACCATTATGTTATGGTTATTAACTTATACATCAACATCCATGTTCAGGGCACTAACAACTTATTACCATATCACATAATCATTCCATGACCATGACTGCCTCGAACGATCCTAAGGCATTCATTGTGTACACATGCCATATACTTCTCATACATAGTGAACAAGAACAATCACATAACCACATCACAAGACATTAACACATATCATGGATACATAGGCTTACAAGCCAAAATCATTATAAGCCACATCTCATGGCTATAAACAACAAATCAATATAAGTCAATACCTTTGGCTAATCACAACAATAGTCATCATAGAAAAACTAAGTCCCTATGCATGCCACTCACTCGAAAACATTTAACATACACATATCAATACTCCACAGATAGTGGCTCGATAGTGTGATGCTGCCTCCTACGATCTCCAACCCCGAGTTGACCTAACAAAACTAAAAGAAATGAAAAGGATGGAGTAAGCTTTACGCTTAGTAAGCTCGCATGAAAATAATAAGCAATGCGATAACATGCTATTTTCATATTCTTTCTATTATTCTAATTCCAGCTAAGCTGTTTTCTCAAGTCATAGTCATTAAATTATTTATATCTGAAGCTACGGAACTCCAAATTAAGATCCATTAATTTTCCCAAAAACTATACTCATATCTATTCTTATCATAAAATTTTCAGAATTTTTGGTCCAGCCAATAAGTACAGTTTATTATTCAAATTTTCCCCTATTTTGCTGTTTGACAGCTTTGACCTTTCTTCACTAATATTTATTTATCTCATAGTACAAGACTCGGATAATGTTCCCGTATATTTCTCTTGAAAGTAAACTCATTTTTTATTTCATTCATATGATTCCTAACTCATAATTATTCTTCTACAATTTCTAGTGATTTTCCAAATTCAGAACAGGGGATTCCAAACTCATTCTGACTCTGTCTCACGAGAATTCAAATATCTCACAATATTAATTTTTTTTGCTTGTACCGTTTCTCTATATGAAACTAGACTCAATAAGATTTCATTTCATATTTCATTCAGTCTCAAACTCAATTTCCACTATTTTTCGTGGATTTTCAAAATAGGACTAATGCTGCTGTATTCTATTTTGGTACAATATAATGTTCACTATCATAAGATCATTTCCAACTAATCATGAACTTACCATTTCATGGATCCCTTTCTCATTTTTCACAATAGAGCTCAATATAAAATTCATTATTTCTCATGGGCATACTTAGTCATACATCCCAAGTATAGGATAATTCCCTATCACATGCACTCAACCATCAAATTAGTCTCATGACAAAACATCATAGTATTAATCTTAGTTGAGCTCAATGATTCAAGAATTTCCATTCTCATTTCTTATTTTGATCCATTGAATTTCTTGAGAATCTCGATGGATAGCCATTTACCGTCAAATCATACAAGTGATCATTTTCAAGCATGCACTCCTGCAAACCTCACATCTTACGCCGGGATTACCAGTCCAGGGTAAATCCCCCAAAATATAAACTTATAGAGTGATGTCGGGATTACCAGTCCAAGCTAAATCCCTTATGACGACAAACACCCTCAATGGTCTCAGATCTGAATTACCAGTCCAGGCTAAATTCAAACCCTAATTCGGATTAACCATCCGGGCTAAATCCGTTTACACATATTCTTCAGGAGGCTAGATCACTTTAGGATCACTCGTCCAGGATAGATCCTTTTTATTTTGAGATCAACGGATTACCCGTCCGGGCTAAATCCTTTTCTGCAACACATGTAGGATCTCGTGTCAATTAAGAATGGCGTATCCATCAGATATCTCTTATTCATTCAACCGATACATTTATCATTTTGTCATATTTATTACTAACACATTTCATGGATTTTCATGCCATGATTATATACAACCATCACACATTCATAAAACATGCATTTAGGCATATTAGAGGTTTACTTTAAGTTATTCAAACTTACTCGTCGAAATCTCTTCAGGTACAACCGTGTAGCAATTCATACAACCCATGTAATAGTAATTTAACGTTCAATTCATGTAACAATAATTTGTCATTCAATTTCACATGACACAACAAGCGTTACATTTTCTACATCATACACACCATTCATCAACTTCTCTTACACATATTAAATCATAAAATTTATGCCATATCAATATAAATTACAATTCATGCATGGTATTGCATTATTATTAACACGCGAACTTACCTCGGATCTAGAAACGGTAATTTACCATTTTAGTCCATAACCTTGTATTTTCTCGAGTTAAGCCCGAATCTTAATTTCCTTGATCTATAATATCACATTTATCCTACTAATTAGTCACATTATTCATATGGATCCAAAAATCACATTTTTACAAATTTGCATTTTGACCCCTAAACTTTCACATATTTTTACTTTTACCCCAATGCTCGTAAAATGATTTTTATTCAATTTTCCTTAAATTTCAAGCCTAGCTGAATCATTTTCATAACTATGGCAGCCCCAAATTTCCACTAAATCACCCTTTTATGACCAATCTTACAACTTTTACAAAACAATCCTTTCAAACGTTTTCATCGAAAATTGCTTAGTAAAAGTCGTATATTTAACACCCAACACTCATTTTCTACCATTATACATTAAAGTGAATGCATATTACTCATGGGAAAATTTTTAAACGTAAACCCTGGCTCAAAATAATGGTAGAAATGAGTAGATCATGTTACCGGGACTTTAAAAATGTAAAGAACATTAAAAACGGCGTTCGGGATCACTTACAAATGAGCTTGGAAAGCTTGAAAACCCTAGCCATGGTGTTTTTCATGAGACATTCAGCCATGAGGAAGAAGATGAGAAAATTTGGCTTATTTTGGCTTTTTAATTCATTTAATTACCAATTTACTAAAATGCCCTTAATGAAAAACATTTAAAAACCTATCATACCATGTCCATTTTTGTCCACAAACTTCAAAATGATCTAACTACCATTTAAGGAACTTTAATTTAAAAAATCATAACAATTAGACACATCTAACATGTAGAACTCAACTTTTGTACTTTTTACAATTTAGTCCTTTTGACCAAATTGAGTGCCCAAACGTCGAAGTTTTTGAAAAAATTCACGAAATTATTCCATGAAATCGTAGACCATAAAAATATAATAAAAATAAAAATTTTCTCATCGGATCTATGGTCCCGAAACCACTGTTTCGACTAGGCTCTATTTCTGGATGTTACATATATGGTTTATAACATATTTATATAAATATATCATGTATTGAATGTTATATAGAATGACTGAATATGAAATAATTTAGTTTGATTGTGTGAATGAAATTTTGGCATGAACTAAAGCATATAAAATTAGCATATGAATTATATGTATTTTTAGTTGTTATTTGTGTTTAAAATGGCTTAAGATAACAAGGTCTAATGCGCATGGTTTTGTGATTAGGAAAGAAGTATGTTTAATCTTAAATTATGTTAGTTTAATTACAACCAATGCCGGATAAGTGAGTGATACTTAAGTTGGGTTATGGTTCATATTGTTTGGGTATAAATGTGCACTATGTTTGCTAAAAAACAACAATATATTCGGCCATAATGTATAATAACCAAGGTTGCATTTTTGTGTGGATGTTAATTGGTTTTAATATGTGAACATGCTTAGATTATGAAATGTTATGTTCGATGTTTAGCTTACGAAAAATAGTTGCTATATGTCTGGTATATGTTGTGTAATGATTTATATATATACTTGAATAAATTTTAAATATGCCAATGATAGTAATATAGTAGTTTTAAGTTCAAAATTGAATAAGATAAGTTTCTGATGAGTTCAAATTACGAAGAAAGAAATGTAGTAAATGTCTATTCTGAACTGTGCTATGTCCGATAATGCCTCGTAACCCTAATCGGTGATGGATATGGGTTAGAGGTGTTACACAAACATTATCCGCAATCTCATAAACACATTTTATGCAATATCAAAGCATATAACATTCATTTATAATGAAATGAACACCTACGAACTTACCTCGTTCGTAGAAACAACGTAACTAGCCGATTAATTGAGTACTCTATTCTTGCCTCAATCTAAGTCCTAGTTCCTCTTTTCTTGATCTATATGTATTCAAAATTAACTCATTTAATTACTTATTCATTCAATTTCATCCAAAAACATACATTTGGGCATTTTTGTACTTTAGCCACCAAACTTTCACATTTATTCAATTTAGTCCTATTTTACAAATACAAGAAATTCGAAGAATTCAATTTAAGCCGTGCTTGGCCGAATTACCATAGTGCCCCTAGCAGCCCATATTTTTCATTTATTTCACATTTTAACCCATCAAGTTATATTTTCTCAATTTAATCCTTATTTGACATTTTTTGTAAAACATTAAAATCTATCATTAAACTTTCATATTTCATCATCAAACATCCAAAACTCAATCACTCATCAATGGCACTTTACAAAAACTTCAACAAATTTGAAAATTAAGATATGGGCTAGCTAGAACATGAAGCAACAATCACAAAAACAGAGAAATCATTAAAATCTGAGCTAAAAACGTACCTCAATTAAGAACAACAAGGGCTGAACCCTAGAATAGCATTTTCTTCTTCTTTTCCTTTTGTTATTCGGCTATGGATGATGATAATTAAGCATAAAATGGTTTTTATTTTATTTAATATAACTTAAATCATCAATTACCATTTTATCCTTTAAGTAAAACCACCAATATTCATGATATAATGCCCACTAATGTCCATTAACATTATAAATGGGTTAATAGCATCATAAGGACCTCATAAATAACAAACCATAGCAAATAAACACTTTTAACTTATGGCATGCACTTTTGCATTTTACGCGACTAAGTCCTTTTATAAAATTGAGCACACAAACGATAAAATTTTTATACAAAATTTTCACACATATCACTTATCATGCTGTAAACACAAAAAAAAATATTAAAATATTTTTTGACTCAGATTTGTGGTCTCGGAACTACTATTCCGACTAAGGTCTAAACCAGGCTGTTACAACTTATGTATGTAAATCATATAAGCATGGAATCTATGAAGTTGTGAGTTACATGATCTAGTATGTGAATGAACATGTATTCACCTTATGATTAAGTTAAATTGTAGTGTTTTATGATAGATAACTTAATTTGTGAATGAATGGTAAGTTATATTTATCAACTATACGAGCTTACTAAGTTTTATAACTTACTCCTTTTACTTTTCCATTCTTATAGTGATTATCAAAGTTTGCTCGGATTGGGAGTTATCGGAGATCTCATTACACTATCATTTTGGTACTTTTGAACTTGTGTTTGGTTATATAACATGTATAGGATTTGTGGTTAATATAACCTATATGTTGGCAATGTATTTAGCCAATTGATTTGGTTTGTAAATGGTAAATGTTTTGGTTATGTGTGTTTTGTAATAATTAAGTGTGCATATATATCAGTAAATGGCCTTTTGTTAAGTGGTTTATAATTGTTATATGAATACCTTGTTGAGAATTGGAATTGAGGGTAGAAAATGGTTGAAATTGAGATTGGATTAACATGCTAGTAATAGACAAAAAATGCATGTTTGAAAGTAAAATTTAGGTGATTTTTAGATGTGAAATTGGCATGTTTTGAATTGGCAAAAACATGATGTTATGAGTAATAAAACTGTTGGTATTGAAATGGCATGAATTAGGCTTGGTTGAGATTGGTTTGATTGCCTATTGATGTTATGTTATATGTCATTTGACATGTCTAGGTGGATGAAAATTTTGGTAAGAAAGATGGCTTGGTAAATAGCCTATTTTTTTCCACACGGGCAAAGACACGACCGTGTGTTTCAGCCGTGTGTGACCATGGTTAGTGACATGGTCATGTGTCCTCTGGTACTTATTTAGAAGCAAAGTCAGTATGCTCCACGCGGCTCAGTACATAGGCGTGTGACTTGGCTGTGTGGCATAAGTCAGTATACCATATAGTTTTGGCACAGCCTAGCACACGGCCTGCCACACAAGCGTGTGAGGCCATTTTGAAGGGTACAAGGCTAGTCACACGGGCATGTGGTTGGCCGTCTAACCCAAGTCAGAAAGTTATACAGGGTAGGATAAGGGCTGGGACATGGCTATCTGATCCCATTTCGAATGTCCAGACGGCCTGTGACACGGGCATGTCTTTCTCACACGGCCGGGCCACACAGGCGTGTGTCCCCTGTTCTTTGAAAATTTTCCATGTTTTCCCAAAATTTTCTTGAGTTCTCAGTTTAGTCCCAAACCACATCTAGTGCATGTTTTAGGCTTCTAGGGCTCGTATTAGGGATACTATGATTGATTGTGAATTATTTTTATTTGGTTATGAAAAATGAATGAGAGATGTATGATTGTTTAATTGTTAAGTCTGGTAATGCTCCATAACCCTATTCCGGCGATGGATATGGGTTAGGGGTGTTACAGAGATTTCGTGCATGGACAATAGTTTTAAGACTGTTTTTCTTTAATAAATGTTCAAGTTTTTAAGGGTCAATTTTATGGTTTTCAATTAATAGTACAATTAATAGATTTTCTGCTGTAACATTGATTTTTCAACTTCGGTTAACAAATTATTAAATAAAAAATACGTACAAACAGAATAAGGATTTATCGATATGGTGTTAAGTTTTCTCAACAACTATTAGACAAATGCTTGCAAAACTTAAGTAAAGCCTTTTACCGAATTTTGTTAAGTTCAAGCAAAAGAGGTTTTCGAAAAGAAATTAAGAAATTGGAATGCTATTCTGTTTTGGGTCATTCCAGTGACCAATGTGATCTCTAGGATTCGGTTGAAACTTTTGGACCAGTTTTTAGGGTGTTACGTTTAAAGTTTTGCAACTTGTGCATTCAATTATAATGAACTTTAGATAGGATATCTTGTAACTCTAGGTGCATCCAATCATAAAATTGTCACATTCCGATGGTCATATCTTTCTTTTAAATTATTTAGCAATTTAAGTGGATCTTTAACAGTCAAATATTCTGCTTTCAACCCTTCATGGGGATGATGATGAAGGTAGATGACGGAGACAATCACAATTAATTTAACAGTCAATAAAGTCTTTCAGCATAAGTATCATGAATAACCTAATATTTCTCTATCCTTTTCAAAATCAAAATAAGCCTATATTCATAGCACGAGTAATTCATATAAAATATAATCAATCTTTTCCTCATTCATAATCTCAATATGAGATCCATTTCATTGGCCACCTCAAATTTTGTTCTTTCAGATATTGATATATTAGCTCTTCTAGAGCTTTCAACTAATTTTGTACTACCAAATATTGATATATTAGCTCTTTTTTTCTGCTTGCGTTCACCTTAGGTAATGTAATAGATTTACCACGATGGGCTTCTAATACTCCCAATGGATTCTTTATTTCATAACCACCATCGCAGTCATAATTAGTCTCAAGTTATAAAAAAATTTATATAATAAAATAAATTAGTAAAATATACCTTAAGATCGTTAACATCATCGTCATCACATTGGCTATTATCATGAGCACTATTACAAGTACTAAAACAACTATGCTTTCATAATAACATTTATAAATTAATAGTAAAAATCATTTATAAAACAATCAAATTTTCGTGTACAATGCTTGAAAGTTATCCATTACACATGTTATAGACTCTTATGATTCTCAATTAAAATAATTGTAAACTATAACTCAATTAAAAAGATATAATACATTCATTCAACAATGGTAGATTAATCACACCCTACATTCCAATTTCAATTAAATTTCAATCATATTTAGTAACAAGAATTTAAACGTCAAATATTCCGTTATCCAAATATCATGCATAATTTTAACTTAATAACAAATAAAATCTAGTTTGAAAGAAATTTTAAAGTAATAATTGTATTTCATAAAACAATTTACCAAAAACAAAAAGAAAATAGAGAAGAAAACATACCATATAAGATGAACTAGTTTTATAAATTTATTGGCACCAAAAATCTAAAAATCTTTGAATGCTTGAATTGTAAAAAAAAAAAGAAAAAGAAAAAAAAAAGGTGTTACTTGTGGGCATAGTTTTGATTCTCTTGTTTGGTGTTTATTTTTTTTTTTCCTTCCTTTTCTTCTCAGGCAACAATTGGTTTTGTAATTTTCTTGACATATACTAACAATGGTTTCTGGGTAAATGAGTTGTTGATTGAACATGGAGACTTTGGGGACCCAATTTTGATTTCCTGCAAGAACAATAGGCTTTATTTCTTTTCCTTACCAAATTTTGACGAAAATCTCAAATGGATAACGCTTAAAGTTGAAAAAAAATTCTCTCGTGACTGAATTTTTAAACCGTATTTTTTTTATAGAATATTGTGTTGATAATATGTTAAAAAAAAAGAACAAAAGAAATAAAGAAAACAAGAGAATTATAAAAAAAGAATTTATCAATAAGAATGTTTATAATGCTTATTTAAGGTGTATATTTATAGATATAAGAAATATACATAATATAAAACTCTACTTTTAATAAACATTAGAGTCCTACAATATATTAAATTTATCGTAATATTAATAAATATCTATTTAATAATAAAATATTCATAACATATACATAATTTATTAGAAAACTTAAAATATATATATTTTATTACTAAAAAATTGAGAACGGACCCGAACCAAAGCCAAATTGCTTGCCGGCGTATTGTTTTGTTTTTCCCTGAGCTGATAAATAGACCAAAGCCAACTCAAAATTTACATGTCTTTCATTTTTTCTTTTTTTGGGTCGAATGTCTTTCATATTTTTAAACAATACAAGTCAATGGAATTTAATTTGTCGTTTTAATTATAATAGAGACAAGCCTTGATACAATTTTGATATTGTTACTTCAACATGGTATGGCCCGTATGGGACAAAAATGGATGAATAAGTAAAGAGTAATATAATTAAATTTTATGTTTTTTTTCAACAAATAGAATTATGTTTTTATTTTGTAACACAATGAAAAAAAAAACAATTTAATAAATAGTATATTTGTATTGTGCTTGTATATATATTTCAATATATATTATATTATAAACACATTCAAAATATTATATATTTATATAAATTTTAATGTGTTAATTTATATTTTTATATCACATTTTAATAATTTTTCAAAGGTGAAAAATGTTATAAGTTTTTATATTCTTCATAAATTTGGAATTTAGTGTCCTTTTTAGGAATTTAGTTCCTATACTTTTTAGATTTTAAAATTTAGGTCCAACTGTTAATTTTGTTAGTTTTCTTTAAAAAAATTTTGGTTCATTACAACATTATCTTTTTAGTTACATTACTATTAAGTAATTTTTATTTCAAAACGTCATGCTAACAAATTTAACAATAAAAATTGTTGACAATTACACCAAATATTTAAAATCTAAATAAAAAATGAATCAAATTCATAAAAATAAAAGTGTATGAATTAAATTTTAATTTTTAAAGAGTACAAAATCTATACTATTATTTAATCTTTACTTGGTACCATTCTCAACCAGGTTACCAATTTGGTTAGATAAATTACGGATATGCCCATTTATAATTAAAATAAGTTCTATTATTTGAAGATATTTTATTTTTTAATTTAAAAAACAATAAAGATATGGTGATATTTGAATCCGTACCAATTACATTAGGAAAACTTTAATTTACCACACAACTAAAACTTTATTTCAATTTATTTATATATTTCAATTTTATTATGCACATTCCATTACCTCCATTAATTATTTATATTGATAATATTGTTGATTGAGTTGTTGTCACAAGTTATCTCGGTACTAAATCAAGATTGATCACAACACCATACATTTTATTTTTTTAAATTTAATATTATACATGTTACAAATAATTTTATTAATTAATTTCAAACTTTACATTTCACTTATTTATTATATATTATATTAAAATATATATTTTTATTTAAATATTTCGTGTGTATACACATGTGCATGTGTTAAGAATGAATACTAGTGTCTATAATATATTTTATTTTTAAAAATTATAATAATATGGTATCTACTTGACAAATCTAAAATGAATGGGAGACATGGTGGCGGCTTGAAATTAGAGGTTGGGAAGGAGTTGCTGGGAGAAAGACACAGCTAAAGTAGGTCTTCTGCTGATGATTACAAGAGAAATCAGGCCATGTACCATGAATCTGCTGCCATCATTGCCTAATCCTATAAGTCAAATTAACCTGAAATAGGCGTTTTCCTTTTTGCTACTATCCATTTAGTAAGAAAAATCGAAAGTCGATTTGAATTAGATTGTATAAATGAATTTTAAAATATAAATTAAAGAATTATGACTATTTGAATTAATTATAATTTTATTTAATTTAAAAATAATTTTAATTTTTAAAATGTAAAAAATAAAATAATTTATATTTAAAATAGTGAAAATAATTTAAAAATTCTATATAAAAATATTTTTGAAAAAATTATCATATAAAGTTATTAATTTTTTTAATTTAATCGAGAACTAATGATTTTTAGAAATATTCATAAAAAAGATTTTGAAACTTTGCAAAATAATCTTCAAAAATCACCTCATTTTGTTAAAATAAGTTTAAAAATTTAAAGTCCAAAATTAATATGAAAAAAATGTTAATGGAATTGAATCAAATCAAATCAAATTATGATGGATGTTTAAAAAATTTTAAACAAAAATTTGATTTAACGTGAGATGTATAAATAATAAAAGCCAAAATTATATGATATTTAGAATAATTATATAATTTTATAATATTAAAATTTATTATACCGAAAAAATATTTTATACATAAAAATTACATATAAGGAAAAATATATAAACATAATTAGTTGATGTTTTTAAAAACTAAAATATATTTAATATAATGATATATATTGAGAAAAACATTTTCATTGTATAAGTACATATTTATTATTTTGCCTTATAAATAAAAAATTATTAATTAAAAAAGATAAATTAAAAGTAAAAATAAAAAAATCAGAAAAACAATTTCAATTAAAAATAATAACAAAGAACATGTAACAGTCCGGTTTTCGGCCTAGTCGGAACAGTGGTTTCGGAACCACTAACCCGATGTCAGAGAAATTATTTTTAATATTATTTTATGTGTGATGGTATGTTTATAAAGGTGCATAAAAATTTTGGTGGTTTAATTTTAACGTTTGTGAGCTTAATTACGAAAAAGGACTAAATCGCATAAAGTGCAAAAGTCCTATTTTGATAGCTAAGGGTGTCAAATAGCTAGAGAACCTAAATTGGGGGTCTTGAAAGGGCAATTAGACCCTTTAAAGAGGCATGGCCGACCATAGGAGACAAAGATGGTCAACAAGTCAAAGTTTGGTGGGTCTGGTGACTAGATTGACTAAAATAAAGTAAAACAAAGAGAGAATTATATCATATTTTCTCTCATCTTCTTCCCAAGAAGGGTTGTGAAGCTTGAAAATTTTCAGCCACTTAGTCTCTCTACAAGTAAGTGATCTTGATGGTTTTTCTTAATGATTTTTGTACTTTTAGAACCTTTGTAGCATGAGCTTTCAAATAAGTGGAATATTTTGCAAAATGGTTGAAAGTCTAGGGTTTTACCATGAGAGAGTTCATGTTGTTTTATAAAAGTTTTGGAAGAATATGAGTTATGGTTGTGTAATAAACAACTTTTGTGAAGTAGTTTTCATGGAAACCCTAACTAGGTACCATTTTGCATAAGTTTTAAAATAGGTGATAAACGTGTGAAATAATGAGAATTTTGGGCTGCATCTAGTATTAAAAGTATTCGGTTAGGCTTGGTTAGTGAGAAAATGTGATAAAAATCGATTTTTGGACCCAGGGGTAAAATGGTCATTTTGTGAAAGTTTAGGGGCAAAATGGTCATTTTGCCCAATTATGAATTTTCAAGTGTCTAGATCTATATTCTGATGAAATGAATGAATTTCTATCATTTTAGATCAAGAATTAGAAAATTCGGGCCTAGATCGAGGAAAAGCAAAACAAGTGGACTAGGCCGAGCTAGTCGTCTACATTTTATAATTCGAGGTAAGTTGTGTGTAAATAATGCAACTACATTGTTATCAATTGTACATGAATTTTTACAGCATAAATTCCTTAATGGTGGTAATG
Source organism: Gossypium hirsutum (assembly GCF_007990345.1). Lineage (NCBI taxonomy): Eukaryota > Viridiplantae > Streptophyta > Magnoliopsida > Malvales > Malvaceae > Gossypium > Gossypium hirsutum. The sequence goes on along the minus strand of NC_053433.1, from coordinate 34,565,805 downwards.
AAAATACATTATGATAATTGAGATAATAGAACTCCCGAGTGAACCTTAGGAACAAATCGGATATTCATACCATGACATTTGGGTCATTTGTGCTCTAGTGTAAGACATGTCTGGGACATGCATATGTCACATTATGAGAGCCAGTGTAAGACCATGTCTAGGACATGGCATCGACATTGAGACGAGAGCTAGTGTAAGACATGTCTGGGACATGCATCGGCCTCGAGATGTAAGCAAGTGTAAGACATGTCTGGGACATGCATCAGCTATGAGACGTGTCAGTGTAAGACCATGTCTGCGACATGGCGTCAACCTCGATTTTGATAGTTAGTGTAAGACCATGTTGGGACATGGCATCGACATTATACCCTATGTTTGAGGCTTAGTGAATATCCGATAGCATTCTAAATGGTTCAACGGTGAGAGTGGCAATTTAAGTTAAACAAGAATAGTATAACCATGTTGTGAGTGGTACGGGTACCTATTTGAAATGTATGAGATGTGAGCTCAATATATGCTATGAGAATTGTACTGGATAGTGATGAGTAAGTTGTGCTTATGCCTACTTTTGTATTATGAGCATGACGCTGAATGGTAAAGTTGTTGTTATATTTATTTTCATGCAAATTACTAAGATTTATGCTTACACCCTCTCCTCTCCATTTTCTTATAGTGCCGCCTAATTAGCTCGAGGATCATTGGACGTTGGAGGCATCGATCACACTATCAATCGAAGCACTTGGTATAGTCAGTCTTATTATTTTGAATATGGCATGTACGCCATAGGGCTGAGACTTTTGAGTTTTGTGTCGAGGTTAATTTGGCCAAATATGTTGGCTTAGGATGAATCCCTTCATTTTGTATAAAGCCTTGGATAATGGCTAATGTTCATTATTGATATATGCAATTAATGATATTTTCATGGATGAGTAAATTGCATAAACGAGATAATGCCTTGTGTGGCTGATTAGACCTTGTATTATTGTGTGGATTTGTCATGTTAGATGTTATGTAGGTTACTACAAGTAAGGGTGGAAAAAAGGCTTGGCAAATAGCCCTATTTTGTCTACACGGGTAGACACACGACATGTGTCTAGGCCGTGTGTGACACACAATCAGCCCTATAGGCGTGTTACCCGGCCGTGTGTCCCCTGCACGTAAAATTTGGAAGTCAGTATGCATGGTAGTAAACACACGGGCAGAGACACAGCCGTGTGTCTCAGCCGTGTGAAGGGCACGGCCTAGCACACGGGCGTGTGCCTTGGCCGTGTGACCCTTAAGGATTGCTGACATCAAAAATAGAATTTCAAGGTTTTCAAACACGGGCAGAGACACGGGCGTATCGAGGCCGTGTGAGGGACACAGGCCATGGACACAGGCGCGTGCCAGGCCGTGTGAAAACCCCTATAGGTTCGAATTGAAAAACAAATCTACACGGGCATGGGACACGGGCGTGCCCCTATATGCTTAGGTCGTGTGTGTCACACGGGCCATCAGCACGGCCATGTTATAACACCACACGAGTGTGTTGTAACAACCCGATTTAGACCCTATTTAGAATGGTGGTTTCGAGACCACGAATCCTAGTCAAAAAATATTTCAAAATTATTTTCAGTGTTTATTATGTGTGAATTTATATGTGTCAAATTTTCGTGCTTTAATTTTATCATTTGAGTGCCGATTTAATTAAAATGACTTAATCGCGTAAAATGAAAATTTAAAGATTATATTTGAAAGATGTCGAATTGATATTGTCTTTACAATATGAAGTACTAATGTTGTAATAAGGCCATTTATTATATGTGTGGACGGTTTTAAATATGTTATATATGGTTTTCTAATTAAACTTTAAAGGTTAAATTTGTAAAATAGTAAATAATATGTATAATATATTATAACATAATTAAAAGCCATGTGAATGTGTTCATACTTTTGACTGAAAGTAACAAAATAAAGAAAGAAAAGAAAGCTTTAGGTATTCGGCACTTTGGAAGCTTAATCAAGGTATGTAACTAGCTCGATTGTTGATAATTTCTACGTTTTTGAGATCGTTGCTCCGATTACTACAAAACCCATGCTTGAATTTTTGATTTTGATGAATATTTTGAGTTATGCCATTGATGAGAGCTTGTGATTTTTGTTGTTTGATGATGAAATATGAAAGATATGTTTTAGATTAACATGTTTTGTATTGGAGTTTTTGATGATTTTGAGTAATTAGGACTAAAATGCAAAAATAATAATTTGAGGGACTAAAATGTGAAATAAATGAAATATATGGATTTGTTTGAGAGTGGGTTAAATTCGGGTCAACATGGGTATGCTGAAATTTTGTGTATTTTGTGTTTTGTGCAATAGGGACTAAATTGTAAAAAGTGCCAATGTCAGGGGTAAAATGGTAATTTTCCAATTTATATGTTTTTTTGTTAAGTTTTGAATTAGTTTATTTTGAATAAATTTAGATCAAGAACCAAAGAAATCGGATTTGGATCGAGGAAAAACTAAAATCGTCAATTAATCGTCTTGTTCCGATTACGGTTGTCCGAGGTAAGTTTATAAGCAAATAAACATAGTTATTTTTTTTAATAATAAAAATAAGTTACATGTGCTGAATTGATATATTGGAGAATGTATAAATGATAGCCAAATATGTGTACACTTGAGAACTATGTTTACGATTCGATTCAACCAAGATTTGACGTCTGGAAAGCCCCGTACGAACCTTAGGAATAGCTAGGGTACATATGTCATGAAATAGTATTTTTCATATGTGTTCTCGTGTAAGACCACGTCTAGGACGTTGGCATCGATATGTGATTTCGAGTAAGACCATGTCTGGGACATTGGCATCGTAATTGTGATTCGTGTAAGACCCTGTCTAGGACAGTGGCATCGACATGTGATTACATGTAAGATCACGTCAAGGACGTTGCCATTGTACGATATGTGTTATAATTAGAGTATCCTTTTTAATTCCGAATGGTTCAATGGGCAAGGATAAGTTACGAATGGATGTGGAAACAAGCTAAAATGAATAGGTATGTGACAATTTATTACCTTTTCGGATATAAGGTAAGTTGATTATTTGATATGTGATACAAGTTATATATGACGTTAATGGTAGTGATTTTGTATATGAAAATCTATATGTGGATTAATATACAAGTATGTGATATTAATGTTTGATTTTTGAGCTTCGGCCTAATGTTACATGAAGAATAAATTGAAATGTGAAATTCATATTGATATTAAATGATTTATGTGCATTCGATTAGTAGGTATTTGAAATGTGAACCTTAGGACGTGTTTATAGGGAAGTATATATATATTCGGCAAAATAAGGTCTATGTGATATTAAACATGTTGATGAAGCAATGTGTGTTTGGAAATGTTATAGTTTATGTATAGATAAATGTTTGGTAATTAAATTTCATAAGTATGGCTTGGTTATGCCTTAATAAATTATCAATGCCATTGAGATAATATTTGAATTAAGAATTGAGCTATGAATAAAGTGAATGAAACCATAAGTTTAAGTATATGATTGGTCATATTCGGTTTAATGATATATACATATGTATGATATGGAAATGTGAATTTCATACTTATGCCAAATTTTATATGTGCATTTGTTTATATGGTAATTGAATGTGAAATTATGACTAGGGAAATGTGAATTGTATAAATGTATTATGATAGTATGTATTTGATCAAGTGAAATTTTTATTGATATTGAGTATGAAAGATGATTTTGGACAAAGAACGAATGCATGTTTGGACAAAACTTAATTCATGTTTAGTTATATGTGGATATTTGAATTTACAAGTATGGTTTGGTTATGTCATATTAAATTATTATTGTTATTGAGTTAATGTTTGCTTATGACTTACTAAGCTAAGATAGCATATTTTGTGTGTGTATTTTTACTTCTATTTATAGATTTTGGAGACTAGTTGCAGGCTTGGGGATTGTCAGCGAAGTCTATCACACTATCGACTGCTTTCGGTACTTTTAAAAGTTGAATTAGAAACCTATGGCATGTATAGGCTATACTACTTTTCGAATATGGTTGAAGTTGTATATATATGTATAAGCCATGTGAAAATGGTTTGTGCATTTTGTTAATCTTGGAATTTATGCTTTGGCATGATGATTATGTTTGGTTGTGGTTTTGGTTGATTTGGTTTTGGTATATATAAGCATGGTTATGTTTGATATTTTACTCATGAGTTTATTGATTCAAATATGTCTTGTATTTGGTTTTATTGAGGAATGGGAATTTGTGTATATGTGGCTAAAACTTTGGTTTTATAATGATAGGTATAAAATTTGATTCATAGTGTACTTTCATTGAATAGCCGAATATAAAATGACTTAATATGGTCTTGTGATTTGGAAAAAAGTATATTTCCTATATGTATTTTAAAGAATATGAATTTAACTTGTTTATATTCGGCAATTGTATTTGGATTTTGACCATTTGAATAGTAAATTTGGATGCTTTGTTGTGTGTTTTCAAATTATGTTAGTTTATTAGTAATTATTGTCGCGTAAGAGATATATGTTGAAGACATGATATTTATATATAATGAATGTGTTAGCTTATTAAAATTCCTTCATTAAGTAAAGAAATGGATAAGAATTATGTTGGTAAATTAATCACGATTTGGTATTTATATGTATATTTACATATAAGTATATGAAGTGATCAGTTGATTTATATATAATGGTATGTGCGTAGTTGAATATGAATTTGTTGAATTGGTCTTGAATATGAAGTTTGTTATATTGCAAATACATAGTTGTATTGTTCTTAATGTGATATGAAAATTTTGGATAATGTTTGGAATTAGTTCTATGTAAGAATATACGCTTGTAAAGAGATTTAGTAAGTTAAAAGTGGACATTGAAATATTGATTACTATATTCGGCCGAGTTTTTGTAAAGTGACTAAATGAATAGAACTTTAAGTTATACGGAATTAAGTTTGTTATTTTCTAAATGATGCCAAATGGAACTTGCCAAAAATAGATGTGTTTGAATATCTTTATTTATTATGTCTTATATATGTGTTTATAGATTGTAATATTATATTATATTTATGGTATGAACAAATGCAATGAGATAAAATGATATGTTCAATGCTTATTGCTTATGAATTATAAATCTGATTATGTGTTTAGAAAGTACCGCAATATGATTTGCAAAGAGATTAATTTAGTTTTATTTATATTAATAATTATCTATTTTAAGACTTTCAACAAAATTATGCATACGATTATTCAGAAGTTATGTTTCGTCTGGTAATACCTCGTAACCCCTTTCCGGAGACGGATACGGGTTAGGGGTGTTATATTTTCTTGGTATCAGAGTTATGGTTTAGTCGGTTCTAGGACTACCATAGCGTATATGAGTCTAGCTATACATGCCATATATAATCTGTGATAGTGTGATATCTCGCGACTCTGACAAAAAAAGTTTATTTGATGAGACAGATATGTCTTCCAACCGAGCTGATTCTAATAGTATAGAATGTGTATTCAAATGTTTGTATGAAAATATATATATGTGATGAGTTGACACTTGTAAAGGTATGGGTTAATGTATATGACATTTTGGTTATTGATAAATGTTATAATTATATGAGGATATAAGTTATGACATTTGAGTTATGATGCTATATGAAATTTTCAATTGTGAATTAGTGATTTAAGTTGGCATATGAATTATGTGTTAAGAACAAGAGTGATTAAAAGCAAATGTCTATTAAATGTTTTGAGAATGTGAAATTAGAAATGAACTGGTTATTTTGTGAAAGTATGTGTTATGTGCATTTATGTGCAAGTTAAATTTGAGGCTTTACTACCTCACCCCCTTATTAGTGAAAGGTTATAATGGAATCTGTAAAATTTGAGTTAAATAAACTCATAAGTGTTGAGTTACAGAAGTTCATGTTTTGAAGATTAATAATGTGGTCAGAAAAGTGAATGAATCAGCAAATAAAGGTAATATTAAAAGAGATATTGGATAGTTTTGAAGACTATTCAGATTATGCAAAGTCATTGTTACAGAAGAAGTTACCTTCGATTAAATGATCAATTCAAGCATGTTATCTAAAGAAAGTATCAGCTGGAAGCATTTTCTGAATTGATTTATGTTAGTAAAGAGATAATATGAAAATTTTTTATGACAGAATTAGACAGTTGAATAGTGTTTGAATTGTATTGATGGCTGAGTGCAACAGTGATAATCGGGAAGCTATTATGACTTCTTTTGGGTATTCTATGTGTATAATTTATCCTCAAAAAGTATAGGTGACTATTTAATTACGAAATGAATTCTTATCGTATGAGAACATTAGCTAAAGATACTAATAAATGAAAGCATCGTTGGTCTGTTTGGTTTATGTTCGGCATTGTTTTGTCTTTCTATGGTATATTATTCCTTGTGTGAATATGAAAGTTGACAGTAAAATCTGTATGATATTAATAATTTATTTCTACTAGCTATTGTTTTATTGAATATACGTGGCGATTATATTGCTTCTGATATTGTGGATTTCAGTATTTATGAGTGACATTGTTCTTTCTAAACATTTTCTATGATATCACCGGAATTGATATTATTCTATATAGATTATGGTCCTCAGATATTCTTTGTATCTCCAGGCATTGAAATTTCACTATCCTAGTTTTCTTATGATTCTATGTGATTATCTGCATGAGATCTCTATTTGACAAAGATAACTATATCTATATATTTATAATTTCTATTCTGAAATTTGGAGTACTGCAGTACCGTTATTAGAGTTATAGAAGTTGTGTTTCTGCATTAGTTGCTGTTTAAACCATATTTGATTCTCTTCTGTGTTCAAATGCTCCATTAACAACTGGGATAATATTTGTTTATAGAGTTGAGATATCATTCTTATTAAGGCTCAATGATTTTTATTTGATTAAGATGACTTCAGCATAATTCAGAGCTTTGATGATTAATATAAGAGATAGCTTTATTATAAACTCTTTTCTAGTTCTCGTGAAAGATTCGACATCAGTAAAAGTGAAAATGATAGAAGATCAAGATCAAATCTATATAATGGTATGTCTGAAGTTAACCTTCTAACAAGAAGAAAGGATTTCTTTGAAATGATTGATTCAGTGGTTTAGTCTGATTTGAATTAATTGATTGAAAGGATGATTAGGTTATATGTCTTTGAATTTATTCACCGGACTGGAGATAAACTCTGAAAAAATATATGTGTGATTTGAGGGATAGCCTAGAAGAAGAATTTGTGTTCCTAAAGATTTGATACAGAATTATATCTATCAGGACCAGTCTATCTAAGAAATGTTATGGTAAATTAAAGATAATTCGATTGTTGAAGTTTTCTTTTGTACGAAGACAATATCAATCGAAATGTCAGATCTAATTCAGTCTGAGTTGAATAAAGAGTTTATGATTTTCAGTCATACGTTAATGAACGGTTTGAAATGTGTTCGAATGAAAGAGTATGCAAAAATATCTTGCGATTCTATACAGTTAAAGCTACATGAAAAGGGTTATGTGACATATTCGATGATTATAAGAATTTAAAATTTTTAATGTTAGCGAAAGATCTGAATTTGGGAATAGTAAAAATGGCCTAAACTTTAAAAGACCTTGAGTTAATATTTGATATTACAAAGTGAGATCTGAACTTGGCACATCAAAGATAGTTCGAATTGTCGACAACTTTTGAATTTGTAAGTTATAAGGGATTCAACGTAAATGGGTTTCTAATTCAAAATTTTATATCAATGATTGGTTACTGAGAAGTTCTGAGATTGTACAACAACTGCTATAGGTAAACTCGTAGTGGTAATTTGTCTGTTCGTTTAGGACTGTTTCAGCATGAGTTGATGTCTGAGTAGTAATGAAATAGAATTTTGATGAACTTTGAATCGGGATTATTCTTATCATTGAAAATGATAGAATGATCTGAATTATTATTAACTACTTGAAGAAATCTCTCTATACGTATGGATTTTCTCTTTTGATAAAACAATTGAGTGATCCGCTCCTGTGTTGATAAGTCTACACCTGGTGCAAGTCATCATTGTTTTGGATTGAGATCTGAAACTCATATTGTGATTCAGAGAGAATTTACAGTAATATGTGAGTATGAGATTGAATTGAAATTGGGAAACGCAATTCAAATTCTCGAAATATTTATTCGACATTGTGTTTAAGAGTTTGAAAGCAATAAATGAAGAGTATTTTATGGTTGCAAGTACCGAAATCCATTGTTTCGAGATCGAACTCTATGAGAAGATGATCTATGGAATTAATTTCATCAGAGGAATTGAACACAAAATGAAAGTAATTCCATATAATTACAAGTAGTTTCAGCTTGATATGACGTATAACACAAGACAGATCAAAATCTTAATTGTGAGATTAAAGAGATTTGAAATCCGAAGAAATTTTGAAATGTACTGTGTGGAAGAAAATCCTTAATCTACTTTCTGGTAAGATTTTCGAGGACAAAAATCCCTAAGGGGGGAGAGTTCTAACAACCCGATTTAGACCGTATTCAGAATGGTGGTTTTAGGACCACGAATCTAAGTCAAAAAAATATTTAAAAATTATTTTCAGTGTTTATTATGTGTGAATTTATATGTGTGAAATTTTCGTGCTTTAATTTTATCATTTGAGTGCCGATTTAATTAAAAGGACTTAATCACGTAAAATAAAAATTTAATGATTAAATGTGAAAGATGCCAAATTGATATTTTCTTTACAATATGAAGTACTAATGTTATAATAAGGTCATTTATTATATGTGTGGATGGTTTTAGATATGTTATATATTGTTTTCTAATTAAACTTTAAAGGTTAAATTTGTAAAATAGTAAATAATATGTATAATATATTATAACATAATTAAAAGCCATGTGAATGTTTTCATACTTTTGACTAAAAGTAGCAAAATAAAGAAATAAAAGAAAGCTTTAGGTATTCGGCACTTTGGAAGCTTAATAAAAGTATGTAACTAGCTCAGTTTTTGATAATTTCTATGTTTTTGAGATGGTTGCTTCAAGTACTACAAAACCCATGATTGAATTTTTTATTTTGATGAATATTTTGAGTTATGCCATTGATGAGAGCTTGTGATTTTTGTTATTTGATGATGAAATATGAAAGATATGTTTTAGATTAACATGTTTTGTATTGGAGTTTTTGATGATTTTGAGTAATTAGGACTAAATAGCAAAAATAATAATTTGAGGGACTAAAATGTGAAATAAATGAAATATATGGATTTGTTTGAGAGTGGGTAAAATTCGGCTCAACATGGGTATGCTGAAATTTTGTGCATTTTGTGTTTTGTCCAATAGGGACTAAATTGTAAAAAGTGCCAATGTTAGGGGTAAAATGGTAATTTTCCAATTTATGTGTTTTTGGTTAAATTTTGAATTAGTTTATTTTGAATACATTTAGATCAAGAACCAAAGAAATCAGATTTGGATCGGAGGAAAAATTAAAATCGTTAATTAATCGTCCCGTTCCGATTACTGTTGTTCGAGGTAAGTTTATAAGCAAATAAACATAGTTATTTTTTTAATAAAAATAAGTTACATGTGCTGAATTGATATATTAGAGAATGTATAAATGATAGCCAAATATGTGTACACTTGGGAATTATGTTTATGATTCGATTCGACCAATATTTGACGTCCGAAAAGCCTCGTACGAACCTTAGGAATAGCTAAAATACATATGTCATAACATAGGATTTCCGATATGTGTTCTCGTGTAAGACTATGTCTAGGACGTTGGCATCGATATGTGATTTTGAGTAAGACCATGTCTGCGCATTGCATTGTAATTGTGATTTGTGTAAGACCCTGTCTGGGACAGTGGCATCAACATGTGATTACACGTAAGACCACGTCTGGGACATTGGCATTGTACGATATGTGTTATAATTCGAGTATCCTTTTTAATTTCGAATGGTTCAACGGGTAAGGATAAGTTACGAATGAATGTAGAAATAAGTTAAAATGAACATGTATGTGACAATTTATTACCTTTTCGGATATAAGGTAATTTGATTATTGATATGTGATACAAGTTATATATGACGTTAATGGTAGTGATTATGTATATGAAAATCTATATGTGGATTAATGTTTGATTTTTGAGCTTATATTCGGCCTAATGTTACATGAAGAATAAATTGAAATGTGAAATTCATATTGATATTAAAGGATTTATGTGCATTCGATTAGTAGGTATTTGAAATGTGAACCTTAGAACGTTTTTATAGGGAAGTATATATATATTCGGCAAAATAAGGTCTATGTGATATTAAACAAGTTAATGAAGCAATGTGTGTTTGGAAATGTTATAGTTTATGTATAGATAAATGTTTGGTAATTAAATTTCATAAGTATGGCTTGGTTATGCCTTAATAAATTATCAATGCCATTGAGATAATATTTGAATTAAGAATTGAGCTATGAATGAACTGAATGAAACCATAAGTTTAAGTATATGATTGGTCATATTCGGTTTAATGATATATATATGTATGATATGGAAATGTGAATTTCATACTTATGCCAAATTTTATATGTGCATTTGTTTATATGGTAATTGAATGTGAAATTATGACTAAGGAAATGTGAATTGTATAAATGTATTATGATAGTATGTATTTGATCAAGTGAAATTTTTATTGATATTGAGTATGAAAGATGGTTTTGGACAAAGAGCGAATGCATGTTTGGACAAAACTTAATTCATGTTTAGTTATATGTGGATATTTGAATTTACAAGTATGGTTTGGTTATGTCTTATTAAATTATTATTGTTATTGAGTTAATGTTTGCTTATGACTTACTAAGCTAAGATAGCTTATTTTGTGTGTGTATTTTTACTTATATTTATAGATTTTGGAGACTAGTTGCAGGCTTAGGGATCGTCAGCGAAGTCTATCACACTATCGACTGCTTTCGGTACTTTTAAAAGTTGAATTAGAGACCTATGGCATGTATAGGCTATACTACTTTTCGAATATGGTTGAAGTTGTATATATATGTATAAGCCATGCGAAAATGGTTTGTCCATTTTGTTAATCTTGGAATTTATGCTTTGTCTTGATGATTATGTTTGGTTGTGGTTTTTTTATGGTTATGTTTGATATTTTACTCATGAGTTTATTGATTCAAATATGTCTTGTATTTGGTTTTATTGAGAAATGGGAATTTGTGCATATATGGCTAAAACTTTGGTTTTATAATGATAGGTATAAAATTTGATTCATAGTGTACTTTCATTGAATAGCCGAATATAAAATGACTTAATATGGTCTTGTGATTTGGAAAAAGTATATTTCCTATATGTATTTTAAAGCATATGAATTTAACTTGTTTATATTCGGCAATTGTATTTGGATTTTGACCTTTTGAATAGTAAATTTGGATGCTTTGTTGTGTGTTTTCAAATTATGTTAGTTTATTAGTAATTATTGCCGCATAAGAGATATATGTTTAAGACATGATATTTATATATAATGAATGTGTTAGATTATTAAAATTCTTTCATTAAGTAAAGAAATGGATAAGAATTATGTTGGTAAATTAATCACGATTTGGTATTTATATATATTTACATATAAGTATATGAAGTGATCGATTGATTTATATATAATGGTATGTGCGTAGTTGAATATGTCTTTGTTGAATTGGTCTTGAATATGAAGTTTGTTATATTGCAAATACATAGTTTTATTGTTCTTAATGTGATATGAAAATTTTGGATAATTATATTGCAAATACATATTTGTATTGTTCTTAATGTGATGAAAATTTTGGATAATGTTTGGAATTAGTTCTATGTAAGAATATATGCTTGTAAAGAGATTCAGTAAGTTAAAAGTGGACATTGAAATATGCATTACTATATTCGGCCGAGGTTTTGTAAAGTGACTAAATGAATAGTACTTTAAGTTATAAGGAATTAAGTTTGTTATTTTCTAAATGGTGCCAAATGGAACTTGCCAAAAATGAGATGTGTTTGAATATCTTTATTATTATGTCTTATATATGTGTTTATAGATTGTAATATTATATTATATTTATGGTATGAACAAATGCAATGAGATAAAATGATATGTTCAGTGCTTATTGTTTATGAATTATAAATCTGATTATGTGTTTAGAAAGTACCGTAATATGATTTGCAAAGAGATTAATTTAGTTTTATTTATATTAATAATTATCTGTTTTAAGAGTTTCAATAAAATTATGCATATGATTGTTCGAAAGTTATGTTTCGTCTGGTAATACCTCGTAACCCCTTTTCGGCGACAGATAAGGGTTAGGGGTGTTACACGTGTGCGTTGTTTCAAGAGTTATTTTTCTAAAGTTATTTTATGGACCCGGGTTGGTCCCGAATGGTTTCTAAAGGATGTTTGGGACCTCGTAGGCCCATATTAAAGAGTTTAAACAAAGTTTGAAAAAGTTTTATATTTAACCGAGTCTTAATGACATCATATGATTGTATGCATGTGATTAAGTGTGGTAACGCCTCGTATCCCGTCCTGGCATAGGGCTCGGGTGTGGGGTGTTACAGAATACTTGATGAAAGATTTTAAGATGAGCTAAACCAATAAAATACTCACAAATTTAACCAAGGGTAGATCCATTTGTTTCCATTCTAGAGTTGGATATCCTTACTTTTGTTAGAAACATGTTTTTCATGTAGAATGCTTTTCTAGACCCAAGAGTAAGAAGGCTTAGAGGTAACAAATTCAAAAGGGGCACAACTACAATATTTACCTCTGAAAACTAGGAAGAAAAGAAAATTTTGGTCCATTATTATTTGCCAATCAATTTTAGGAAAGTGCGTTTCATTAAAGAGATTAGTCTTATGGATTCCTAGGTCCCCTTGAAAGGTGGGAGTGCAAAGTTTATCCCAATAACAAAGATGATAATTTTTAGTGCTTGTATCATAACCCCATCAAAATTTTGATTATTTTTGTAAATTTCTCCACAAAAGCTTCTTGGGGCCTCAAAGTAGAAAGTGGGTAAAGGGGGAGTGAGGTTAGATTTGATTTAGTAAGTCTTTTTGGTTGAAATTTGGTAGAAGTACGGAGAAAGAGCTCTGATTTGGAAAATTTTATTTGAAAGCCCGAAAGAAAACAAAAATTCTTAGGTAATGCCTTGAGAGACCTGCAAGCCTTTATTGAAGTTAAAACAGATGCAATAATCATCTACAAAACAAAGATGATTAATAAGGGGAAGTTTGAGAAATTTTAAGGCCGTGAATCAATCCATTCTCTTTAGCTTTCTAAAGCGTAAGCAAGAGGATGTTCATGCAAAGGGTAAACTGATAAGAGGAAAAGGAGTTCTCCTTGCGCAACCCCTAAGTGGAGTGAATCCTTTCAAAAGAGATCCATTAACAAGGGCTTGATAAGAGACAGTGAAGATACATTGATAGATGAGATTAATCCACTAGTCCTCAAAACCCTTATGTTCTAAGAAAATAAGAAGGAAATCCCAATTGATATTGTCGAATCCTTTGCTCATATCAATTTTGTAGCAGCCCGCCTGACAGAGACTCATTATCCCATTACTATTTGGTGTATATATGGTAAAGTTAAGGGTAGAATTTAGTAAGTGAAGTATTTGTTTTGGTTATGAAATAGTTGTTTACAGTGAAAGCGGAACAGTAGTTTTGGGACCACAAATCTGACGAGTAAATTGTTATTTTATTATTATTTTAATGTCTATAGGATGTTATAAGGGTCGTATTGAAATTTCATTAAGAAATTTTGAGGTTTGCATGCTTAATTATGTAAAAAGGACTAAATCATAAAAGATGCAAAAGTGGAGTTCTAGTAGCTAAAGGTGTTAAATAGCTATGAACTTAAAAGTGAGAGAGCTTAGATGGTAATTAGACTATTCAAATAGTTAGGGGACTTTTATGGACATAAATTATGTGAATTTTAAATTAATAGTAAAGGTTAAATAGGTAAATTACTAAATAAAGTTAAAATTAAATAAAATAAAATTCTATTCCTATTCATTCATCTTCTCTACCAAATTTTCAAAGGAGAATAACATCATTTTAGGTTTCCTTGATTTAGCTAAGTACATTCCTTGCATGTAAGTGTAATTTTGTCTCGTTTTTAATCATTTATATGTTTTTGAAGTCGTTGTAGCTTAATCTAGCTAGCTCGAGGGTCAATTTGCAAAACTGTTAAAGATTTAGGGTTTTGTCATGAATATGCTTACATGATTTTTGATGTTTGATGGAAGATTATGAGTCATTGTTGTTAAATAAATAAATTTTGTAAAAGGATCTTTTATGAAAATGTCATTTAGGGACTTATTTGTAAAAGTAGTAAAATTCCATGGTAAACTTATGAAATGCTAATTTTTATGGGTTGGTATAGGTCCCTAGTGAATTTGGTTAGCATGAAATGATGATGAAAATGCTTAGATTTCAATTTATTAGCTTAAGGACTAAATTGTGAAAATTCAAAATGATAGGGGCAAAATAGTAAATTTGAAAAGATATGAAATTATGGACTGAATTGAATAATAAAAGTATTAACTGGGTTGAATTTATCTATTTAGGTCAAGATAGACTTTGTACGGATTTAGATCGGGGAAAAGTGAAAGCCTCGAATTGATCGACTACGTTTTTATGCTTTGTTTGTCAAGGTAAGTTTGTATGATTAAATATCATTTTAATGTTATAATGATTTATATGTTAATCTATTATTTGCCATGTAACCATATGATGTATAACCAATGATGTCATGACAATTATCGAGCCCCGTTTGAACCTTAGGATTCATAGGATACAAATGACATGTCATTAGGGTTTTCATGCTCTGGTGTTGGTCTTGAATGTCCTACCGATGGCTGAGGTCCTGTATTTGTTGTGGATACTCCACAGCTCGTGTGAGTAGCATCGTGTAGCTTACAATCTGGCCCATAGCTCGTGTGAGCTGGCCCATTCAATAGCTTGTGTGAGAAATGATGTAAATGAAAAGAAAAGGTTACAGTTATATGTTTAGCACACTTCATGTGAGCTTTCTCATGTATCTGATGTTATTCTAAATGGTTTAACGGGTATGTAAAGGAAAGCAACGGTAAGTGTTCAAATGAATTATATCAAGAAATTATGAAAAGGATTGAAATGGAAAGTTTCAATGTTATGTTTAGAAAAATGATACATTCAAAGGAAGCATGTTTATGTACAAATAGCTTACCTTATGTTAATTCAAGTGAATTATATTTGAATGATCTAACATGTGTTGTTAATGATGCTTAGGCTTGTACCAAGCTTATAGTAGGATTATATTATGCTTAATCTTATTATTTAATAGTGAAAATGTAAGCTGTGTTTCATGTTTTACAAACTTACTAAGCATTATGTGCTTACGTAGTTTTCTTTTCTATGTTTTATAGATAATCGAAAGCTCAAACGGTTTGGAAGCTCATCATAGATCTATCACACTATCCAGTGATTATATCGGAAGTTTTTGAAGTTTTGGCCAAGGTTATAACGGCATGTATAATGGACTTGTGTTTAATGTTTGTTGAATGTTGGTTGATGATTTTGGTATGCATATATTGTCTTGGCACCATATGATGTTGGTTGGTTTGAGTTATCTTGGTACCTTTGATGTAACAGCCTGTTTCTAATGAAATCAGAACAGTGGTTTTTGGACCACAAATTTGAAGTCAAAAAATTTATTTTATTATTATTTTATTGCCTACAGCATGATAATAGTACTGTTTGAAAGTTTCGTTAATAAATTTTACTGTTTACATGCTCAATTTGGTAAAAAGGATTAAATTGCATAAAGCAAAAAAGTTGAGTTCTAGTAGTTAAAAATATTAAATAGTTATTGAACTTTAAAGTTTAAGAGTCCTTATAGGGTAATTAGACTATAAATGTTGATAGTGGATGAACATGGTTTGACATTATTGAAATTTTGATTATTTCTGAAGGTTATTTTGGTAATTAGTAAATAAAGTTAAAATTAAATAAAACAGAAGACAAAGCTTTCATCTTTTACCTTTCTTTAACCGATTTTGATAAGATAAAGAAGCTGTTGAAGAAGCTAGGTTCGGCCAACACATATCCAATTGCATGTGAGTGATTTTTGTCCCATTTTTAATGATTTTTATGTTTTCAGGATTGTTGTAGTTTAATCTAGCTAGCCTGGGGACAAATTTGTAAAAATATTAAAAGATTAGAGTTTTTCCATGAGAGAATATAGGTTTATTTTGATGATTTATGGAAGAAAATTATTAATTTTTGTTAGATAAACAGTTTTTGTTAAGTGATTTTGGGTGAAATTATCAAATAGGGATTAAATTGAAAAATAGAAATTTTTCATGGTGAAATAGTGAAATAAATGAAATATAGGGCTTTCTAGGAACTTAATTGATATCCAGCTGTGACAGCCCAAAATTGACCCTAGTCGGGAAGTGGTTTCGGGACCGCTAAACCGAGTCACCGAAAGGTTTGAATGTGATGTTTATTATCTAGAATATGTAATCATGAATGTGTGAAAATTTCAAGCTTCGATTTAGTCGATTGCATGTGAATTTAGTCAATAGGACTTATATGAGAAAATTTTAAAATGTGATAGGTCAATGCATGAGGACCTATTAGTGCATGTGGAAGAAAAAGGGGACTTGCATGTCAAATTCCCCCTCCCTAATATGTAGTGGCCGGCCATGCTATGGGTGGAAACATGTCACCAACATGTTGTGTTAGTGATGTATGGTAAGGAAAATAAAATATTAAGCATGATAATTAAAATAAATTAAAGAAAGGAATTAAACAATGAAAAGGAAGGGTGATGAAAAAAAATGGTCTCATCCATACCCCCCCTTGTTGCCGTGAGTTGAGGAAAGAAAACAAAAAAAATATGTGTGTTCATTCTTGAACACCTTTGGCGAGGAAAGAAAGGAAGGGGAAGAGCTTGAGAAAATCGGCTATGGTGGTTTGCTAGACTAAGGTATGTTTGATGTTGTTCTTGAGATGCATGCATGTTTTAGTAGTTGACTTGAGTTCTAAAAACCCATGGTTCAATTTTGTGGATTGATGATGATTTTGTGTTTTGCCATTGATGAGTGCTTGAGCTTTTTGATAGTTGTTGATGAAAAGTGAAAGATATGTTAAAGATTAATATGTTTTGTGTTGAAGTTTTTGGTGATTTTGAGTAGTTAGGGCTAAATTACAAAAACAAATTTTTGAAGGACTCAAAGGTGAAATAAATGAGATGTATGGACTTATATGGGCACTAGGAAGATTCGGCCCTTAAGGAGTGTGACCAAACTTTGTGTATTTTGTGTTTTGTGGAATAAAGACTAAATTGTGAAAGTGCGAAATATTAGGGGTAAAAATGTAATTTACCCATTTATGCGTTATTAGACCAAATTGAATGAAAATATGTTAAATTAAGGCTTGGCAAGCTAGCTATTAAGGTGCAATGCTAATGTTAGTATTTGATTCGGTAATAATCTGTTTGGGGACAGCAGCAGTAAGGTGATTTTGGAAAATCGCCATAATTTGTAGGAGTTGAATTAGAAGCTGAGTGAATTATGCCATTAAAGCTTGAAGAGTCTATTTTCTTACAAAAGAAACTATGAAAACAAAAGAGTTACCGATCTTGAGATATTTGAAGTATTGTGGGGCTGAGTCAAAATGACTACTAGATTCCCTGTTCTGTTTTTAGAAAATCATTATAAATTGTACAAAAATGATTATAAGATAAAATTTATATGCTTAGACTCCTTAATGAGTCTAGTTTCAAATGAGATCAAATACAACACATTTTGAATTCTGTAAAATGAGAAATTTGATTCGTAGTGAAGAGTGGTCAGAATAGTCAAACAGTGAAACAGGGGAAACTTTAAGAAAAATCTGGTATTGATTGGCCAAGCCAAAAATTCTGGAAATTTTATGGATGGAAGATATACGAGTCTATATTCAGGGAAAATTAACGGCTAGTGATTTGGAGTTTTGTAGCTCCAGTTATAAACAATTTAGCGACTACTGCTCAGGAAAACAGCTCGTAGTGAATATGTGATTTTGTTGTAAACATTAATGAAAATTTGCCAATGAGTTATTTATTGACTATTATAAAGCTTACTATAAGCTATGTGTGTGAAAGTCAAATCAATATATATATTATTCTGAAAGTAATACTTGAATAGTCGATTAATGACTATTTTAAATTATTGATTTGGCTCAAGGAGTTAAAGGAGGTGAATCGAGCAAAGGCAAAGAAAAGGTTATCGAGTAGTCGAGTTGGAACCGTCTTACCCAACACGAGGTAAGTCATTAAGCATGTAGTTGGTATTATTTCAATGGTCATAATGTTTATGTATTGATGCTGAATGGAATGAATAAATATACATATATATATATATGTGCATGTACGTATGTGATGATGAAATTGTTGAATGAAAGAAAAGAAGTAAGATGTACTGAGTTGTTGATCTCGGCACTAAACGTGCGGGATAACCATTTATGACCATGAGATTGGCGCTAAGTGCGCGGGATTAAATTGTACAGCACTAAGTGTGCGATTTGACTATGTTGCACTAAGTGTGCGAAATGAATATGATGCACTAAGTGTGCGAATTGACCATGCGGCACTAAGTGTGCGAGTTTGACTATGTAGCACTAAGTGTGCGATTTGATTATGTAGCACTAAGTGTGCGAGTTGATTATATAGCACTGAGTGTGCGGACTCGATATACATTCGTGAATCATTATGGACACTATGTGTGCGACACTATTGAGTCGATCGCGGACAGCGGATCGGGTAAGTGTCTTGAGTACATGGCTAATAGGTGCTATGCTTATACTTGGTGTTGAGCTCGGTAAGTTTGAACCTATGTGACAAATATACTTGAAGTCACGTACATAAAATTTATCGTAGGATGGGTGAAAGGCCGTTTAGTCGTTTGATTGTAACGAAAATAAATTGATTTATGAAAATGCTTCAATGTCCTATTGATGAGTATATGGAATGTGAATGCATGAATTGATATGAAATTGAATTGATAGGTTGGAGGAACTATGGTATGGTTCGGAATGGATGGAGTAATTAGCCTCGTTCCATTTTGTTTTCTCTTGTGATAATGTTATTGATGGATGGTAGTGCATAGCTTATGACTTACTGAGTTATAAACTCACTCGGTGTTTCCTTGTCACCCATTATAGGTTGCTTGGACTCATCTATTTTTGCGTGGTCGGGCCGTCATCGAAGTCATCACACCGGATAGCAAGTTTTGGTACTTTCTTCTTAGTTGGCTTAGAAGAACATTTTGGCATGTATAAGCTATTACGTTGTGTTTGAACTTTGGCATGTAAACTTTAAGCCATGCGAAAATGGCACGAATGTTCGATTGAGTTGGATCAAGGGTAGGCATGAAATGAACCTAGTTACTTTCGTAACAGATGCTGGCAGCAGCAGTGTCATGAGATTGAAAAATCACTAAAAATAGTAGGAGTGGAATTAATTGATGAATAAATTATGTAAGCGAAGCTCGATGAGTCTGTTTTCATGAGGAAGTAACGAAAAGATCATATGGGCAGTATATTAAGAGATAATCAGATTTTTGTGGGACAGGGCCAGAACGGTTTCTGGATTCCCTGCTCCGACTTTGGAAATTCATTACAAATTAACCAGAGATAATTATGGGTCGTACCATATATGTACAGATTCCTCTCTGAGTCTAGTTTTCATAGAAACAAACGGCATCAGTATTGAAGCCCCGTGCAGGGAGATATTCAAGTCGTAATGGGCAAAGGTCAGTGTAGTCGACCCCTGCAACTTGGGAGATTTTGACTAATAAACTGTACTAATTGGCCCAACCAAAAATTCTAGAAAAAAATACATAGATGGGCACATGAGTCTAGTTTCGGGAAAAAATTACGAAACTGATTTTCGAGTTACGAAACTCAAGATATGATTTTTAAAACGACTAGTACACAGATTGGGCAGTGTCTGGAAAATAAATTTTGTAAGGGGTTAAAGCCAGTTAACACCTCGTGTTCGACTCCGGTGTCGGTTTCGGGTTCGGGGTGTTACACCAGCTATGATGGACTATGGTGGAATTGCATGAATTTCTATTTTTATGAGCTAAGGACTAAATTGCAAAGAAATTAAAAGTGTAAGGGAAAATGGTAATTTTGCCAAAATATGATTTTGGCTTTAGAACGGGGGAAATATAAAGTCTTGGATTAGTCACCTCCGTATCTACATATACTCGTTGAGGTAAGTTATAGAATGGCATTTTGGTACCAAATGGTTTGTGTTTTGGTAAGTAAATTTTATAGTATGTATTGATGCAAATCTAGTTGGAAGTTAGTTGATCATTTTGACCAAAATGAGTACATGGTTATACATATTTACATGTTGTCATTTGAGGTGCCTATAGGCATATTGGTTGTATGTTATTATACATTGTGTATATAGCTTGATTTTGCATGATTTTGGTGCCTTTTTATGGCTTGTATATATATACAAATGACATGGGTGAGAAAAATGGCTTGTAATATGGCCTATTTTCGTCTACACAGGCTGAGACACAGGTATGTGTCTCAGCGCTATGTGGCACATGGCCAGGCGACATGACCATGTGTCCCCTATAGCTTTCAAAGGGTTGCAAGTTAGGGTGTTACACGGCTTGGCATACAGGCATGTGGGGTTACTTCGAAGGGTACACGGCCTAGCGCACAGGCATGTGACTTGGCCATGTGACCCAAGTTAGTGAGTTATACGGGCACGAACACAGTCTAGGACATATTCGTGTGTCCCTACTTCGAATGCCCACATAGCCTCAGACACGGGCATGTCTCCTGGCTGTGTGACCCTTGCAGGGTTGAAAATTTCCACTAATTTCTGAAATATTCTCTATGTTTTCGTTTTAGTCTCGACTTATTTCTAACGTGTTTTTAGGGCATCGAGGGCTTGTTTAAGAGACAATATGTATGTTTTGGATTGGCTTTATTATGATCATTATTTAAAATGTTTGAAAATTGTGTTCAATTAAAGTGAAATTTTTGGTAATGCTCCATAACCTTATTTCGGCAATGGATATGGGTTAGGGGTGTTACATTTATTGGTATCAGAGCTACGATTTAGTCAATTATTGGACTGAACGTAGCATATACGAGCCTAGCTATAGATGTCATTATATAACCTATGATACTGTGATATCTCCTGACCGTTTTAAAACATGTTTTCATATAGCAATGACATCCAACCAAGCTAACTTCGATGAAGTAGAAAGCAACGCTCAAGCCTTCATTCATAGAGTAGAATCGAGCGGTACAAGGCCAATATCTGAAGGCTGGAGAGATAAGGCTAAGAAAGCCTTCTTTCAGATGATGAGTGAATGGTTCACTGAGTTCGTATGGATGAACCTGACTGCGCAACAACCTCCATCCCCTCTTGCTCCCGAACTGGTCCCCATTATTCCTCAAGGTATGGAACCATTACGTACTCGTAAGCTGCCTGTTGATAATATACGTAAGAACGGTGTAACATCCCGAATTAGGGCCTAGTTGGAACAGTGGTTTTGGGATCACAAATTCGACGTAAGAAAGTTTATTTTTATTATATTTTTATGGTCTACAATTTCACAGAATAATTTCGTGAAAATCTCGTTAGAAAATTTTGACGTTTGGGCACTTAATTTAGTCAAAAGGACTAAATTGTAAAAAGTGTAAAAGTTGAGTTCTACATGTTAGAGGTGTCTAATTGTTATGAAATTTTAAATTGGAGGTCCTTAAATTATAATTAGACCATTGGTTAATTGTTGGACAAAAATAGACACGGAATGGGTGAAATAGAATATTTTTAAGTTAGGGGCATTTTGGTAATCTAATAATTAAAAGAATTAAAAAGGGAAAATAAGCCAAATTTGTCCATCTTCTTCTTGTCCAGCCGAATCTACCATGGAAGCCATGGCTAAGGTTTGGTTCAAGCTTCCAAGCTCATTTGTAAGTGATCCCGAGCCCTATTTTTAATGTTCTTTACATTTTTGAAGTCTCAATAACCCGATTTACCTATTTCTACCATTATTTTGAGCTAGGGTTCATGTTTAAAAATTTACTCATGAGTGATATGCATGTGTTTTGATGTCTAATGGTAGAAAATGAATGTTGGGTGTTAAATAAACGACTTTTGTTAAGTGATTTTTGGTGAAAATGCTTAAAAGGACCATTTTGTCAAAGTTATAAAATTTGTCATAAAAGTGTGATTTAGTGGAAATTAGGGGCTGCTATAGTTATGGCGACTAGGCTTAAAATGCAAGGAAATTGAATAAAAATCATTTTACGAGCCTAAGGGCCAAAGTGCAAATAAGTGAAAGTTTAGGGGTAAAAATGTAAATTTGTAAAAGTATGATTTTTGGGTCAATTTGAATAATGTGAAGAATAAATGAGCTATATTTGAAAAGTTAGATCAAGAAAACTGAGATTTGGGCTTAAATCGGGAAAGTTCAATATTATGGACTAAATTGGAATAGTTGGTCGTAATTGCTTTTGAGGTAAGTTCGTGTGACAATAATAATGCAATGTTATACTTGAATTGTAATGTTAAATTACTATTACATGAGTTGTATGAATTACTACACGGTTGTACCTAACGAGGATTCGACAAGTAAGTTCGTGTAACTCGAATGTATACTTTTAACATTTAAAATGTATGCTCTTTGATGTTATGAAATTTTGATAATCATGGTATAATAATTCATGTTATATGTTATATGAATGTAATGATGAAAAGTGGACTAAAATTCCCAGTTGAATGAAAAGGATGTCCGATGGATTTCCCTAAAAAGAATTGATGGTAAAAAGGATCTAGCTTGGACGAGTGTTCCTTAGGTGATGTAGCCTCTCGAAGAATATGTGTTTAAATGGATTTAGCCAGGACGGGTAATCCAAACTAGGACCTGAATTTAGCCTGGACTGGTAATTCAGACCCGAGCTCATTAGAGTAATTGTTGTATAGGGGATTTAGCCTGGACTGATAATCCCGACATTGCTCTATGAGTTTATACTACGGGGGATTTAGCCTGGACTGGTAATCTCACTGTAAGGATTGAGGTTTGTGGGAGTGCGTTCGTTGAAAAGGTCACTAACATGAATTGATGATAAATGATTTAGTATGTTATAAGTGTACTATGGAATATCCATCGAGAATTCGAAGAATTCAACGGGATTAATATGGGAAATGGAATTGGAATGCTTGTAATGATGAGCTCATCTAAGACCATTATTATCATGTATTGTTATGTGACTAACTTGGATGATTAAGTATGCCATGGGAACTAACGACGTTTATTTTAAGCTCTATTATGTAATTGAGTATGGGATCCATGAAAGGTGAGTTCATGATTAGTTGAAAATGATCTTATGATATTGATCATTGTATTGCACTAAAATAGTTTTGGACAGTAGCAGTCGTCCGATTTTGAAAATCCACCAAAAATGGTGGAAATCGAATTAAAGGTTGAATTAAATATGAAATTAAACCTTTCTGAGTCTAGTTTCATATAAAGGAAACTTTGTAAGCAAAAGAATTTCATATTATGAGATATTTGAATTTTTGTGAGACTGAGTCAGAATGAGTTTAGAATCCCCAATTTTGAATTGGGAAAATCACTTGAAATTGTACAAAAATAATTATTGGTTAGAATTAATAATAATAATTCTTTAACAAGTCTATTTTCAAGAGAAATAGATGGGAACATTATCTGAATTTCATACTAAGAGATAAATAAATTTTAGTGAAGAAAGGTCAAAGTTATTAAATAGAAAAATAGAGGAGAATTTAAAGAATAAACTGGACTTATTGGCTAGACCAAAAATTCTGACAATTTTATGGTTAAAAGATATGTGAGTCTAGTTTTAGGGAAAATTATCGGATCTTAATTTGGAGTTTTTTAGCTCTAGATATAAATAATTTAGTAACTATGTCTCGAGAAAATAGCATGACCAGAATATATGTAAAATTGTAATTATGGTTGCATTACCTTGAGAAGCATGTTGGCATATTGCTTATTATTTTAATATGGACTTACTAAGTGTAAAGATTACTCCCTCCTTTTCATTTATTTAGTGTTTTCAGGTTAGCTCGAGGTTGGAGATCGTCGGAGGTAGCATCACACTATCAAGCCATTACCTTTGGAGTATTGGCATATGTGTATTAAACACCTTCAAGTGAGTGGCATGTATAGGGACTTAGCTTTTATGATAGATGTTGTTATGATTAGCCAAATGTATTGGCTTATATTGATTCATTGTATATAGCCATGATATGTGGCTTATAATGATTGTGGCTTGCAAGCCTAGCTATCCATGATAAATTCTAATGCTTGTGATGCGATGATGTGTTTATGCTTATGGGACATGCATGATTGGTGTTAAGATATGGGTGTATGATAAATGCTTCATGACCAATCAAAATGGCTATAGCCATGAAGTAATTGTATGGTATAAAAATAAGACAATGATGATTGAACATGAATGCTTAATGTTTAAATAAGGTCACTTTACAAGGTCCATAAATATGGATAATTGTGTCTAGACTTGATATTATATGAGTATGTGAAACTTGTGAATGATAGCATGTTAAAGTTAAGAATACACTTTAGTGAAGTATGCTAAATCATTAAAATGATGCCATGATGTATAACTTTGATGTGCGTAAAGATGTGAGGGATTAATGGTAACAAAAGGCTTGGAAAATAGCCTAAGTGTTAGCCACATGGGTAGAGACACAGCTATGTGTCTCAGCCGTGTGGATGACACAGCCTAGCACACGGGTGTGTGGCTTGGCCGCGTGGTTAAAATTTTTTTGCTAACGTCATAGTTAAAGAGTTACACGGCCTAAGGACACAAGCGTGCCCTGGGCATAGAGGCGTGTCCCTCTGCCCACACGAGCATGTGACTCTGTTTCTTGGAAAATTTTCCTAAGTTTTCCCAAATCCTTCTAAAGTATCCAGTCTAGTCCCAAACCACTCTCAAAGTACATTTAGGGCCTCGTAGGCCCGTTTAAGGGACATCATGCATATGTATGAATATTTTTGAAACGAATAAAATTTTATGGCTCGGATTTGCATGTGTGTTTACAATGATGTCCTGTAATGCCTTGTACCCTATTCCAGCCTTTGATACGGGTAAGGGGTGTTACATACGAGGCTGAAGAATTTAGAGCTACTGCTGAAGATGATCCCGAGAGAGTAGAATTTTGGTTAGAAAATACAATAAAGGTTTTCGACAAACTATCTTATTTACCAACTGAATGTGTTAAGTGTGCAATATCTTTGTTGAAAGATTTAGCTTATCAGTGGTGGGATACGTTAATTTTTGTTGTGCCAAGAGAGCATATAACCATGGAATTCTTTCAAATCGAATTCTGAAAAAAGTAAATTAGTCAGAGGTTTCTAGATTAGAAACGTAAAGAATTTCTTGAGCTTAAACAGGGCCGTATGTCTGTATCAGAGTATGAGTGGGAATTTGTCAGACTAAGTAAATATGCCCATGAATGTATTCCAACCGAGATTACCATGTGTAAACTAAGACTACCATGTGTAAGAGTGTAAACTGAGACTGCCATGTGTAAGAGGTTCGACGAAGGATTGAATAAAGATATAAAGCTTCTAGTCAGAATTCTTAAGTTAAAAGAATTTGTTGTCTTAATTGATCGAGTGCACAAAGTCGAGGAACTAAGTAAAGAGAAAAGACATGTTGATTTTGAAGCTAGAGATTCGAGAAAGAGATTGACTGGAAAGTCATATCAGTCTGCATCAAAAAGATCAAAAGAACATCACAACCGTTCTACAGCTTCAGTAGGGTATTCTAGTAGAGACAGAGGTAACCGACATTCAAGCCCTAAGCCTTAGGCTACATCTATAGCAAGTGTGGGTAGTGTCGGAGATGTTAGACCCGAGTGTAAGCATTGTAAAAGATCACATCATAGTGAGGGTCGGCTGAAGAACAAATCATATTTCATGTGTGGTTCCTTTGAGCATTGTCTTCATGATTGCCCAGAGAAATCCGAGAAAGAAAAAGCTCAAACCAAGAGGCTGAGCAACGCTGCTGCGAGAGGTAGGCCACCTCTTAATCCCAGAAATGTGAGTGGTAGTCATGGTTTAATGAAAGACTCTGCAGTGGGATCTAAGGCACGAGCACCAATTAGGGCTTATACTATTCGCGCACAAGAGGATGCTTCTGCACCAGATGTTATTACTGGTACTTTCTCTATTTTTGATACTAATGTTATTGCTTTGATTGATCTGGGATCAACCTATTTGTATGTTTGCACAAAATTAGTATCTAGTAAGAATTTACCTATTAAGTCCACTAAATTTTTGGGTAAAGTATCGAACCCCTTAGGTCAGTATGTGCTAGTTGATAAAGTTTGTAAGAATTGTCCTTTGATGACTCGAGGTTACAATTTTTTGGCTAATTTGATGCTATTACCGTTTGATGAATTTGATGTGATTTTGGGCATGGATTGGCTAACTCTACACGTCGCTATTGTAAACTGTAGACAAAATCTTATTGTATTGAAGTATCACAATGATTAGACTCTTCGTATTGAAGCAGATAGCCTGAGTGGGTTGCCTATTGTTATTTCAGCTATGTCAGCACAGAAATATGTGAGAAAATGTTGCGACACTTACCTTGCTTATGTATTGGATTCTAAAGAATCTAAACTGAAGCTTGATTCAGTGCCAGTGGTTTGTGAGTATTTTGATGTATTTCCGAAGGGGTTACCTAGATTACCACTGATCTGAGAGGTTGAGTTTGCTATTGAACTAGTACCGAGAACATCACCGATATTGATAGCACCTTACAGAATGGCTCCTACCAAATTAAAAAGTTGAAGTACAGCTGCAAGAATTGATAGATAGAGGTTTTGCTCGACCCAGTTTCTCACCTTGGTGTGCAACGGTTCTATTCGTTAAGAAAAAAAACAAATCGATGAGATTTTGTATTGATTACCGTAAACTTAACAAGGTCACAATCAAGAATAAATATCCACTTCCTTGAATTGATGATCTATTTGATAAGTTGAAAGGTGCCACTGTTTTTTTGAAGATTGATCTTCATTTTGGCTACTATAAGTTACGAGTTAAAGATGCAAATGTACCAAAAACTGCATTCAGAACAAGGTACGAACACTGTGAATTTCTTATGATGCCATTTGGTTTAACTAATTCACCTGCTGTATTTATGGATTTGATGAACAAAATTTTTAGACCGTATTTAGATAGATTTGTTGTGGTATTTATTAATGATATTCTGATTTATTCACGAGATGAGTCTGAGTATGCTGAGTACTTGAGAATTGTGTTACAAACCCTACGAGATAAACAACTATTTGCAAAATTTAGCAAATGTGAGTTTTGACTCCAAGAAGTCAGTTTTCTGGGATATATAGTATCGACTGAATGCATCAGAGTGGATCCAAATAAAATTTCAGCAATTGTTGACTGGAAACCACCAGAAAATGTATCCAAAGTTAGAAGTTTTCTGGGATTATCTAGTTATTACTGAAGATTTGTCAAAGGATTCTCTATGATAGCTACACTAATGACACGACTATTACAGAAAGATGTGAAATTTGAATGGTCTGAGAAGTGTCAGCAAAATTTTAATCAATTGAAAGCACTGTTGATCGAGGCACCAGTTTTGGTTTGGCCTGAATCGGGTAAAGAATTTGTAATTTTCAGTGATGCATCTTTGAATGGTTTAGGCTATGTTTTGATCCAATAAGGCAAAGTGATAGCCTATGATTCCAGACAGTTAAAATAGCATGAAAAGAATTATTTTACACATGATTTAGAGTTGACAGCTCTTGTGTTTGCGTTGAAAATTTGGTGACACCACTTGTTCGGTGAAAAATGTCATATTTACTGATCACAAGAGTTTGAAGTATTTAATGTCTTAGAAAGATTTGAATCTGAGACAACGCAGATGGCTTGAACTATTAAAATATTATGAGTTGATCATTAATTATCATCTAGTTGTTGATGCTTTGAGTGGAAAGTATTTATTTGCCCTATGAGCGATAAATACACGATTGAAATTATCCGATGATGGTTCAATCTTAGCTAAGTTGAAAGCCAGATTGGTGTTTTTATCGTAGATCTGTGAAGCTTAGAAGTGTGATGATGAGTTGTTAGCTAAACAGAACAAAGTGACTCGACTTTTGATTCAGGATTTTAGATCAGACCCGATAATTGCTTATTATTCAGATGTAGAATTTGTGTACTGAAGAATCCAAAACTCATTCAGAGAATCTTACACGAAGTTCATAGTGGTAGCTTGTCTGTTTATCCAGGGAGTAATAAAATGTACAGTGATTTGAAACAGATATACTGATGGTTGGGAATGAAACGCGAGATTTCTGACTTTGTATCTAGATGTTTGGTATGTCAACAAATTAAACCTGAGCATCGGCTACCTTCTGGATTATTACAGCCAGTGATGATATTTTAATGGAAATGGGATAGAGTTATTATGGATTTCGTATTGAGTCTACCGTTATCTCTGAGAAAGAAATATGCCATTTGGATTGTTGTTGATTGTTTAATGAAGTCAGCACATTTTATTCCGTTACGTACATATTTCTCACTTGATAGATTAGCTAAGTTGTATATTTCTAAGACTGTCCGATTACACAGAGTGCTAGTTTCCATCATCTCGAATAGAGATCCACTGTTTACATCACAATTCTAGAGATAGTTATAGAAAGCTTTAGGTACGCGATTGCATTTTAGCATAGCATTTCATCCTCAGACAGATGGTCAGTCTGAGCTAGTAATTTAGATACTCGAGAATATGCTTCGTTGTGAAGAATAAATGTTTTAAGGCAACTGGGAGAAATATTCGTTAGGTTGAATTTGCGTACAACAACAGCTATCAGTCGAGCATAAAGATGGCACCATATAAAGATTTGTATGATCGTAAATGGTTAACACCATTATATTGGACCGAGCTATGTGAGAGAAAGATACACAGGGTTGATTTGATTCGTGAGATTGAATAAAAAGTAAAAGTGATCTGAAATAGTTTGAAAGCAACTTCAGATCGTCAAAAATCATATGCGGATCCTAAACATATTGACATAGAGTTTCAAGTCGGCGTCAGAGTATTCTTAAAAGTATCACCTTAGAAGAATGTTCTTCGGTTCGGTCGTAAAAAAAAGCTAAGTCCGCGATTTATTAGGCCGTTTGAGATTATTGAAAGAATCAGACCTATTGCGTATCGATTAGCTTTACCTTCAAAATTAGAAAAGATTCATAATGCTTTTCATATGTCTACGTTACGATGGTACCGATCTGACCCTTCACATGTTATCTCCCCGACGAATGCTGAGATTCAATCTGATATGTCATACAACGAAGAACCGACTAGATTCGAGCACAAGAGGTGAAATAATTAAGAAACAAGAACATAACTTTAGTAAAAGTTTTCTAGCAATGACAAGAGATTGAGGAAGCCACCTGGGAACCTGAAGGAGCTATGAGAACACAATATCTGAACCTCTTTTCTGGTAAGATTTTCGGGGACAAAAATTCTTTGAGACCAATGGCTTTGAGACCAAAAATCTGAAGTCAAAAAATTTATTTTATTATTATTTTATTGCCTATAGCATGGTAGTAGTATCGTATGAAAATTTCATTAAAAAATTTTACCGTTTACATGCTGAATTTGATAAAAAGGATTAAATTACGTAAAGTGCAAAAGTTGAGTTCTAGTAGTTAAAAGTATTAAACAGCTATAGAACTTTAAAGTTTAAGAGTCCTTATATGGTAATTGGACCATAAATGTTGATAGTGGATGAACATGGTTTGGTATTATTGAAATTTTGTTTATTATTAAGGTTATTTTGGTAATTAGTAAATAAAGTTAAAATTAAATAAAACAAAAGACAAAGCTTTCATCTTTTACCTTCCTTCAACCAATTTTCATAAGAAAAGGAAGCCATTGAAGAAGCTAGGTTCAGCCAACACAAATCCAATTGCATGTGAGTGTTTTTTGCCCCGTTTTTAATGATTTTTATGTTTCGGGATTGTTGTAGTTTAATCTAGCTAGCTCGGGGACTAATTTATAAAACTGTTAAAAGATTAGAGTTTTTCCATGATAAAATATAGGTTTATTTTGATGATTTATGGAAGAAAATGATTAGTTGTTGTTAGATAAACAACTTTTGTTAAGTGATTTTAGGTCAAAATTGTCAAATAGGGATTAAATTGAAAAATAGAAATTTTACATGATGAAATAGTGAAATAAATGAAATATAGGGCTTGCTAGGGACCTAGTTGATATTCGGCTATGATGGGATATGGTGGAATTCCATGAATTTCCATTTTTATGAGCTAGGGACTAAATTGGAAAGAAATTAAAAGTATAATGGAAAAATGGTAATTTTTCCAAAATATGATTGTGGGTTAAATTGAATAAATTACATATTGAATTCAGTTAAATTTATCCATTTAGATCAAGACAAACCTCGTACGGCTTTAGATCAGGGCAAAAATAAAGTCTCGGATTAGTCGCCTCTGTATCAACGTATACTCCTCGAGGTAAGTTTGTGTAATTAAATTGTGTTTATATGTTTTAAATTGAATTATACATGTGTTATGAAATGTCATACATATATATCGATTGCATATCCAACGACGTACGACAATTACCGAGCCCCATTTGAACCTTAAGAATTTGTAGGATACAAGTGACATGTCATTAGGGTTTACATGATTCAAGTGTTGGTCCTGGAAGTCCTACTGATGGCTGAGGTCTGGCATGTGTTACGGATGCTCCATAGCTTATGTGAGCAGCATCGTGTAACTACATTTTGATTTACAGCTCTTGTGAGCATGCATGTATAAGATTTGACGGATTACAATTATATGAGTTAGCACACTATGTGTGAGCTATCCCAGGTATCCTACGGTTTTCTAAATGGTTCAACGGGAACCACTTTAATACAGAATGGTGAGAGTTTGATACGAACTAATACAGGGACATATGTGAATTACATTGAATTAGTACTACATGGCATAT
The DNA here is from genome assembly GCF_007990345.1 of Gossypium hirsutum. Taxonomy (NCBI): domain Eukaryota; kingdom Viridiplantae; phylum Streptophyta; class Magnoliopsida; order Malvales; family Malvaceae; genus Gossypium; species Gossypium hirsutum. The sequence goes on along the minus strand of NC_053433.1, from coordinate 34,534,685 downwards.
TAAGAATTGAAATGGATGATACATGTATATGAGATTTAATTATATGTTGTGTTCATTCTTGATTACATAGCCTATGTTATATGATCAAATGTCTAACATGTTTGGTGTACATGTTTAGGCTTTGGCCAAGTGTAGTTGGATTATGCTAAGTTTACTTATGTAACAGCCCGATTTTAGCTAAATCGAAATAGTGATTTCGGGACCACAAATTCGAGGTCAAAAAATTATTGTAATATTATTATTGGTGTTTATAGCATGTGATTGTATATGTGTGAAAATTTTGCGAGCTAATTTTATCGTTTAATAGCTCAATTTGATAGAAGGATTAAATCGTGTAAAATGCAAAAGTTGCATGCTATAAGTTAAAAGTGCTTAATTGCTATGAGACATTAAATGAAAGGTCCTTATGTTGATATTAGACCATTGATAGTAGAGATGGACATTAATAGCCTTATATTTGATGATTAAATGGTTTAATAACCAAGGGTAAAATGGTAAACTATGAATTAACTTAAGTTAAAATAAAACAAAACTATTTTAATTTATCATTTTCCATCTTATTCAACTGAAAAAAAAGAAAAAAAGAGAGCTTCAAAGTCTTTTAGGGTTCGGCACTTTTGTGGCTTAATTAAGGTATGTTTTGAGTTCGATTTTTGATGATTTTTACGTTTTTGAGATCATTGCTTTGAATATTAGCTAGTGCGTACCCTAATTTCTGAATTTTTTGATGAATTTGTGAGTTGCCAATGATGATAGCCTGATGTTTTTGAATGTTGATGATGGAAAATGAATAATTGTTGATAGATTTTAATGTTTTGTAAAGTGATTTTTGACAAAAATGCCAAATAAGGATTAAATAGTGAAATTTGTAAATTGAAGTGTTGGAATGTGAAATAAATGAAAAATATGGGCTGCTAGGGACACAAGGGTAATTCGGCCAAACATCGGTTAAATTTAATTTCATGAATTTTGTGTTTTTATGAAGTAGGGACTAAATTAAGAAAATGTGAAATTATAGGGGTTAATGTGTAAAATGCACCAAATTGTGTGTTTTGGATGAATTGAATGAATTGATGAATAAAAGAGTTAATTTTGAATGTATATAGATCAAGAAAGAAAGAAATTGGATTTAGATCGTGGAAAATCGAAGGTTATCGAATAGTCAATCCAGTCCGTCTATTCTGACTACGAGGTAAGTTCATATGCAAATAAATGTCTTTAAATTGACTTATATATGGTCTTACATGTAAGACCATGTTTGGGACATTGGCATTTTATTGTGATTACGTGTAAGACCATGTCTGGGATATTGGCATCGTTATTCGATTTCGTGTAAGACCCTGTCTGGGACAGTGGCATCGATATGTGATAACATGTAAGACCATATTTGGGATATGGCATTGTGCGAGCTATATGTGATTGCTGAGTATGCTTAGCTTTTCAAATGGTTCAACAAGCAAAGTCAAATCAAGAAAGAATGTGTGAATAAGTTAAGTGACTCAGGGACATACGAAATTTATACGAGTATTGAAAAGATAAGTATTTGATGAATTCATTTATGATATTGAATATGTGTACTATGAAAAAGGTTTGTGAACTTGAATGTGTTTTGGCTATGCTTAGCATATGAATTGATATGCAAATATTTATATGATGACTTTATTTGTATATGGCTTACTAAGCTTTTAAAGCTTACTTTGTGTGTTCTTTTATTGTTTTATAGATAATCGAAGCTAGCTCGGACTCAGGGATCATCGGGAAACATCATCACACTATTGATCATTTTGTTGGTACTTTTGAAGCTTTGTATATATGGTATATGGCATGTGTAGGCTAGTGTCATTTTGATATGTTTTGAGTTATGATACTTGTCATGAGATTTGGCTTGTAAATGGTGATGTGTATGTCCACTCAAGTTGGCTTGAATTATGTGTTTGATAAGTGATATATGTGGTGTATATATATGGCCTTATGTTTTGGCATATTTTGTGATGGTTATATGTTTACTTATGTAGCTAGTTGATAATTGGTGCATTAATGTTTGGAAGATAGCATGTTGTGGCTAAATTTTGAGATGATGAATTGGTATATTTTGTGACAAGAATTAGTAATTGAAAGGATGAAGAAATGCATTTAGAAGTTATGCAAATTTGATGATTTTCACATATTGATTTGGTATGTTTTGGCCATGTATTTGAGTAGTTAAGAGGATGATTTCTAATTGGCATGATATGTGTATGTATTGTTATGAAGTGGCTGCCAATTGGGTTAAATTATTGATGCAAATTATACTTGTGTATGCTTGTTAATTAGGGTGGAAAAATGGTTATGCAAATAGCCTATTTTTGGCCACACAAGTAGAGACACGGGCATGTGTCTCAACCGTATGTGACACACGGCCGTGTGTCCCCTGAGGTCTCTTCAAATTAAGGCAGTATACCCTACAGGTTTGACACAGCCTAGACACATGGGCGTGTCTACTGGTCGCGTGTGAGACACGAGCTGGCACATGGACGTGTGGCCAGCTGTGTGACCTAAGTTAGTAACCCCTCCAGATTTCCCACGACCATGGTACACGAGCGTGTCTCTGACCGTGTGGTGCAAGTTAGTATGTATGCCTTGTTTTCACACGACTTATGACACGAGCGTGTCTAGTGGTCGTGTAGGGTACACGACCTGTTCACACAGGCGTGTGACCCTTAAATGCATAAAGATTTTCTAAGTTTCCCAAAATTTTCAAATGTTATTGGTTTAGTCCCGAATCTCTTCTAAGCATGTTTTAAGGCCTTGTAGAGCCTTATAAGGGACAATGTGAGTGTGTTGGATGGGTTTTACATATGAATGCATAAATGTATCTGTTATGTATGTGAATGATGTGTATTTATTGGTAATGCCTCGTAACCCTATTTTGGCGTCGGATACAGGTTAGAGGTGTTACAACTTACCTATTATGTGACTAAATGGCAAGTTATATTCTATGTTATACGAACTTACTAAGCTTTTATGCTTACTCTATCTTATTTTCCTGTGTTTTATAGTGAAACAGAAGCTCGTTCGAGTTGAAAGTTTGTTAAAGCTATATCACGCTATCCACTAGCTCTATCGATACTTTTGGATGTTTAATTTTTTTTATACTAGCATGTATAGGTATTTTGGCTAATGTTGGCCTATGTGTTTGATTGTTGAAATGGCCATTTCGTTTGGCTTGGATTATGGAAGATGAAATTATTGTTTGAATATGCATATTGTGATATGTTTAATATGTAGTGAATTGGTACTTTATTATGTATGATCTATATGGTTATTTTATACTAGTTATAGAATGGCAATTGGTACCAAATGTTTTGTGTTTTTGTAAGTAAATTTTATGGTATGTATTGATGCAAATCTTGTTGGAAGTTAGTTGATCGTTTTGACGAAAATGAGTACATGGATATACATATTTACATGTTGTCATTTAAGGTGCTTGTGGGCATTTTGGTTGTATGTTATTCTACATTGTGTATATAGCTTGATTTTGCATGATTTTGGTGCCTTGTTATGACTTTTATATATGTGTAATGTTGGGTGTAGGTACATGCCAAGATAGGTAAGAAAAATGGCTTGTAATATGGCTTATTTTCATCAACACGGGTAGAGAAACGGTCGTGTGTCTCAGCCGTGTGTGACACATGGTTAGGCAACATGACTGTGTGTCCCATGTAGCCTTTAAAGGGTTGCAAGTCAGGCTGTTACATGGCCTAGTAGATGGCCTAGCACACGAGCGTGTGAGGTTACTTCGAAGGGTACACAATGTAGCACACGAGCGTGTGCCTTGGCCGTGTGACCTAAGTCAGTGAGGTAGACGCGTTGGGACACGATCGTGTGTCCGTACTTCGAATGCCCACATGACCTCAGACACAGGCTTGTTTCTTAGCTGTGTGAGTTACACTGCCTTGCCACACGGTTGTGTGACCCTTGTAGTGTTGAAAATTTCCACTAATCTCTGAAATATTCTCTAAGTTTCCATTTTAGTCCCGACTTGTTTCTAGCGTGTTTTTAGGGCTTCAAAGGCTTGTTAAAGGGACAATATGTATGTTTTGGATTGGTTTTACTATGGTTATTGATATGATTTAAAATGTTTGGAAATTATGTTCAATTAAAGTTAAATTTTTGTTAATGTTCTATAACCCTGTTCTGGTGACGAATATGGGTTAGGGGTGTTACATTTGATGCCTAATTAGTATGTATTAATGTAAGTATGGTTTGATGCATGTTTCAATATGGTTAAGATAGGGTATGTTTTGGAAAAGTATTGGATTTGATGTACATGATTGAAATGTCGTATGTATACTTGTTTAGGTAAGATTTGAATTAATGCATTTGAGGTGCCTTGTATGGCATATTGGTTGAATGTAATTAGTCTTGTGAATTGGCCATTTCATGCATGTTATGGTATGGTTTTGATGCTTTGGTCATGTGCACAATATGCTTTTAGGTACATGCTTAATTTGGTGATCGAAATGGCTTGGTTTTAGCCAATTTCATGTCTACATGGCCTGAGACACGAGTGTTTGACTCACCCGTGTGTGACACATGAACAGGCGACACGGTCGTGTATACCGTCTAGGTTTTAAGGCAAGCAAGTCAGGCTGCTATACGACATAGCACGCGGCCTGGGACACAGGCATGTGGAGCCATTTTGAGAGTTACACGGCCTGGCACACGAGCGTGTAGCTTGGTCGTATGAACCAACTCAGAGGGTGATACGGGCATGGACACGAGCTGGGATACAACCATGTGTCCCTATTTGAAAAGTTACATGGCCTAAGACACGAGTGTGTGTCTCAGCCGTGTGAGTCACACGACCTGGCCACATGGCTGTGTGACTCCTGCAGTTCAATTTTTCCAACATTTTCCTAAATGTTCCAAATGTTTCCAATTTAGTCCTAGATTAATTCTAAACTATTTTTAGGGCCTCGAAGGCTCGATTAAGGGACGTTATGTATGTGATTGAAAATAATTAGATTATGTTTGCATTGATGTATGGAATAAATGATTTAATGTTCCATTTGTAAGTTAATGCTCTGTAACCCTATTTCGGTGACGGATATGAGTTAAGAGTTTTACAAGCTAAGTATTCTATGGGATTCTCCATTTGGTGAACCTCTAGTTTTGGCGAACACTAGTGTTTGACATACTCTTTTGTTAAGTATTTGCCCACCCTAAATGCTTTGGGCGAACTTGTTATTTTCGCAATTGTTATAAGCTTGTTCTATTTAGTGCTTGATGATTTAGTTAATTTTGTTAGGATTTAACTGACACTTAGTTAGAACTTAACTAGAATACTGTAGATTATTTGACCAAAAATTTTATAAGTGCATTTAATCATGGACATCAAGGATGTTCATGGAATTATTTATTTTTTTCCACTAAACCTGGTCTCTATGCATTAGTATATAAGTTTATAGTTGGCCAGCATTAGTTTCCTTTTCATCTTCTTCTTCCTTGAATTTTTTTTGTAAGTTTATAAGAAAACCTTGCTATAAAGAACTTCTTTGAAGAGAGTTCATAGAGTTTAGATAGCACCCACTTTAGTACCAACTTAATAGTAATTTCTAGTGAATCTTTATATTATTATCGATGTAATTCACGTGTATGTTGAATGGCATGGATAGACATTAGATTGTTTTGCGAGGAAGGACACTTCCTGATTCTGGGTCATGTGTTACCGGTTCTGGCATGCATGTTATGTTTTGATAGTTTAATGATCTGATCGAAATAATTATCTTTATTTTAGCTCAAGAAATTAATGAGGGCCCTAATGGTAAGGGCAAAGGACCTGCTCTGTAGATCATTCTCCTAGAATTTTTTGGTGAGTTCCTTTTTACTTCCATGTGTTGTAAATTCCGTTATTATATAAAATTTGAAAGGTAAGTAACCTCTCTCGGTAGCGTATGAAAGGTATATGTGGATAATGATAAACAGTGTCATTGGTTTGAGTTTAGTCTGTTTGTGTTATAAAGTAATAACCATCCTTCATGATCAAGTCAGAACCACTAGTTTGTGATATATGAGATGTGATATGTGGTGATGAAAGGTGAAATATGTTTTTAGTGCCTCTAGTAGGGCAACTATATTGCAAATTAGACTAGTAGTTCACGAGGAAACATGCTATTCTGAATGCAAATGATACAATGAGTTAAGGGAGATTATGTATGTGAAGAAGACAATACGATATGCTTCTGATTATGAATTATGGGTATGAGGTTGGCATTAGGATGAGTTGATTATGTCGTGTTAGGTTGGCATATATTAACCGACAATGTGTTATGTATATTAGCATATTAAGTTTGTCTGTGTTAAGTGTACGCCATTAGGCGTACAGTGTTCATCTTGGGTAACTCTTTCTGAAAGGTTTATTATTGAATTAAGCATTAAGAGCAAGACTTATATGCACTCATTTATATTTTAGAGCTCACTTAGTCCGTATAAACTTACTCTCTTATCTCTTCCTTCTCAGGCTTATTGACTGAAGGAAGGATTTATGTGAAGGGACTATGCTAGAGCACTATTGATATTGTGAGCTGTCTGATTAGTCAAGTATCATGCACGATCTTCTGGAGGTGGTGTGTAAATTTTTATTTTGAGATCAACTTGTATAATGATCTATGTCAGGTAAGGTGTGTTACAATTTTGGTATTAAAGCCAAGGTTTAAGTCGATTCTCAAAAAATCGGAGGCTATTTCACGGCCCACCATGCATGATACATCTTTGGTTTAGTCCCTGTGATTGAAACTAATTTGAGTTTTCCTACAACGTTGATGAAAATGTCTGAAGAATCCAGAGAAGCAACTGGTGAGGAGATAGAAAGCCATGTAACTTATGTTCAAGAACATGCTCCTACAACTGGCCTAGGAGTAGCTAGTAATGCTTTTAGGAATGTGTTTTTTACAACGATGACCTAAATGTTTGATCAATTCATGGGGACTACTCAAGCACCCCAACCTCAACAGTCTCAGCAACCACAACTAGAAGTGGTGCGACTAGTGCCACCAACACTATCAATGGCAACTATTAATCTATCTAAGGGAGATATTGTGAAGGAGATTTGAAAGAAAAGTGTTAAGGAATTTTTGGGTGATAAGGGTGATGATCCCACTGTACCTGAATAGTTGTTATAATGAATTTGTAGAGTGATTAAAGAATTGAAGTGCACGCTAGAAGATAGTCTTTTGTGTGCAATCTTTTTCTTGGAAAGAGAAGCATATTAATGGTGGGAGGCATTGATCAATGTAACCCTTGGAGAAGTGGTTGATTGCAAAGTCTTTTTGGATAAATTTAGAAAAGGATATGTGAATTAAATGTATCTGTAATAGATGAAAAATTAATTTTTGTATCTTAAGCAAGGCAGAATGTTTGTAACGGAGTATAAACACAAGTTTGCTAGACTCAACCGATATGCAAAGAACATGTTCTAGACTGAGAAAGAGACCTTTGCAAATTTGAATGGGTCTGATAGATGAGATTAGAGCTTTGGTGGAAGCTGTAGAGTGTAAAAGCTTTGCAGCCATTACAACTAAGGCACACAAAATGGAAATGATTGTTCGGTAGGAGCAGAAGTTTTGAAAGAGAAAGAAGGAAACGTGGAATGTCTAGTCCTCCACCTCCATCAAGCTTCAAGAAGCCAAGAGATAAGGATTTTTAAAAGTCAATGAGGGATTCACTGCCTATGAATTTCAGATGTGATGGAAATAGTAGATAGACTATTTCAATGTCAAGTTCAGGTGGATCCAAAATAGTGAGAGATTTTGTTTGTGAGAATTGTGGAAGAAACCACAGAGGTGATTGCTGGAGGCGTACTGAAGCATGTTTTGGATGTGGGTCTTTCGACCATCAGGATAAATATTATCCATCCAATGTTGAGGTAAGTACAGAATAGTCTGTTCGTGTACCCTAGAGATTTTGTACCAACCCGATTTTAGCTAAATTAGAACAGTGGTTTTAGAACCACAAATCCGAAGTCAAAAAATTATTTTAATATTATTTTAAGTATTTACATCATGTTATTTGATATGTATGAAAATTTTGTGAGCTAATTTTATCGTTTGGATGGTTAATTCGAGAAAAATGACTAAATCGCCTAAAATGCAAAAGTTGCATTCTATTAGTTAAAGGTATCAAATAGCTTTTGTCTTTTAAATATGATGGACTTAAATGGTAATTAGACCATTGGTAGTGCTAATGGACATATATGGACATTTAATGAGTGTTTTAAATGGTTTTTCATTAAGGTTATAATAGTAATTGTATAATTATTATGTGTTAATTAACACAAAATCAATTTTAAGCTTATTTCTCATCTTCTTGGCTGAATGTGAAGAGAAGAACAAGCCATTTTTAGGTTTTTAAATTTTCGGCTACTTCATTGCTCAATTGTAAGTCCATTTTTGCTTGGTTTTTGATGATTTCTATGTTTTTGTAATTGTTGCGGCTCAATCTAGCTAGCCTGTGTCTTTAATTTTGAAACTGTTAAAGATTTTGAGTGTTGTCATTGATGAGTTTATTTGTTTTTTGGAGTTTGAACATGAAATATGAATTTTTGATGTTAGATTTTCATGTTTTGTAAAGTGATTTTTGACAAAAATATCAAAAAGGGATTAATTTGTAAAATATGCCAATTGAGTGGTTGAAATGCGAAATAAATAAAATTTTTAGGCTGCAAGGGGTCCCTATGAAATTCGGCTAGCATGTATTTGGATTGAATTATGTGAATTTTGTCTAATTGTGAAATAGGGGCTAAATTGTTAAAAATGTGAAAGTTTAGGGGGTAATATGCAAAAATGGCTAAATGTGTATTTTTGGACTAAATTGAATTAGTAGATGATTAAATGAGTTAATTTTTAATACATTTAGATCATGAAAAGAGGAATCCAGAATTAGATCGGGGGAAAGATAAGATTATTGAGTAATTGACTCATTTTGTAGTTTTCATACCCGAGGCAAGTTCGTATGTGATAATTTCATTATAAATACATGTTAAATGCTTTGATATTGCATAAACTGTGATTATGAAATTTTAGATACTGATTGAATTGTGAATACAATTCTACGGATATGTTCGACGAAGAAATCGACAAATATAACTTCCCGGTTGAACCTTAGGAATAGCTTAGGATGCTAGTGACATGTCATTAGGTTATTGTGTTGGCTTTGGGCCATGATATCAACACTTCGAGTGCGATCAATACCTTGATTTGGCTACGGGCCATGGTATAGGTACTTATCAATTGAGATTATTAAATATCTAATTTCTATTTCGAATGGTTCAATGGGTCAACGAATGATGTGGTTGAGATAGAGGTTCGTACGAGATGATACATGTATGTACAGGACCTTTTTGAGTATTAAATAGAGAAAGTTCGATGAAATGGTATTGATCTAGTTATGAGACATGAGAAAGATTTGTATTTAATGTGTATATGGAGATGTTATGTACAATTGGTTGCTTTGTATTTATTTGATGAATTAAGTAAATCGCATACGAGCTTACTAAGCTATGAAGCTTACTTTGTGTTATTTTTCTATGTTTTATAGTGAATCAAAGCTAGCTCGGATCCAGGAGTCGTCAGGAACATCATCACACTATCGGACATCTAAGTTAGTACTTTTAAATTGTACATATGGTATATGGCATGTATAGGCTACTTGTGATATTTTGGTTGTGAATATAGCCATGAAAGCTGGCTTGTAAATGATGTTAATAATGTGGTGTGTTTAGCTATTAAAAATAACTTGTAAATGTATATGTTTTGGTTGTGTTTATAGTCATGAGTAATGGCTTATTTTGGTATGTTTTGGTATAAATGTGGTTATGGTTTCATAATTGCTCAAATAGTTATATTTTCAGTTTGGTAAATGATCTATATGGTGTGATTGAAGTTGATAACTTGAGAAATTATGTGCTTGTGAATTAGTACTTGGTGATATCATTATTTGAATAGGTAATTGACATTGACTTGAGTATTGATTTTGGTTAAAGTGGATATGGTATGAATTGTGTTTATTGATGATGATTTTGGCTGCCTATTGTTTGATGAAAGGGTACCATTTGGGGTTGATTAGGTGAACATGAGTAAGGGTGGCAAATTGGCCTTGCAAATGGCCTATTTTTTTGACAAGGGTAGAGAGATTGGTGTGTTTCTCAGCCGTGTGTGACACACGGTTATGTTACACGACTGTGTGTCCCCTGGTGTTGAAATTGAATTGAAGTCAGTATGCTCCACACAGCCTCACACACGAGAGTGTGACTGGCCGTGTGGCACAAGTCACTATACCCCACTAAATGGCACACGGCCTAGCTCATGAGCATGTGACTTGGCTGTGTTGCATAAGTCAGTATACCCTACAGGATTGGCACGGCCTAGTACACGGTCTAGTAGACGGGTGTGTGTGGCCATTTCGAAGGGCACACGGTCTAGACACACGGGCGTGTGGTCGACCATGTGACCCAAGTCAGTATGTATACCCTGTTTTCACATGGCCTGAGACACGGGTGTGTCTGGAGCCGTGTGAGCACGCGGCCTGTTTACACGGGCGTCTGACCCTTGTATGTTTGAAATTTTTTCTAAGTTTCCAAAATTTTTATATGTTATCGGTTTAGTCCCGAACCACTTCTATTGTATGTTTAAGGCATTGTAGGCCCTTACAAGGGGCAATTGATTGTGTTTAATGGGATTTGAAAATAAATGCATAAAATGTATGTATTATGTATGATAAATGATGTGTATTGATTGGTAATCCTCGTAACCCTATTCTGATAGTGAATACAGGTGAGGGGTGTTATAGATTTCAACAGGAAGCAGGCCTAGTGTACTAGCAAAATCTTGGTCAGTTCAGCGGACTCCAAGAAAAAGCTACACAAAGCCTAACTCTGGAGAATCAACTAGAGCATACGTGATGAAAACTAAAGAGGATGTTGAATTACCAAAAGTAATAACAGGTAATTTCTTTCCTTGAAAAATAGTATTTATGAGTTAATTGATCCAGTGTCAACTCATCCTTATATTTGTACTAAATTCGTAGAGGGCTTGAGCCTTAAGGTTGTGTACTTCAAAATAAATGTGTTAGTGACTAATCCTCTCGATCAAAGTGCAATGGTGAATAGAGTAATTAAAGATTGCCCGTTGATTTTTGGAAAATATACTTTCTTGGCAGATTTGTTGCTATTGAGTTTCCATGAGTTTGATGTTATCCTGGGGTTAGATTAGTTAATGAGACCTAATGCTTTTGTAGGTTGTCATGCTAAAGGTGTACTTGTTAATCACATAAGGTAAAGAAGTATTCATGCTAGGCATATAGACTAGTTTGGCACGTAGAATAATTTCTATTGTATCCGCTAGAAATTTGTTGGTTAGGGTGCCATATGCTTATTTGGCATATATTATGAACTTGTTTGAATCGAGAAAGGATATCATTCAAGTTTCTATTGTAAGGAATTTTTCAGATGTGTTTCTAGGAGAACTGCTAGGTATACCGCCAAATAGAGAAGTGGAGTTCTCAATTGAAGTAGAATTGTGTACTGTACTCATTTCCTATACTCCTTACAGAATGGTACCATCGGAATTAAAAGAATTAAAGACACAGTTGCAAGAGTTGTTAGACAAGGGATTTATACGCCCAAGTGTTTCACTATAGGATGCGCCTATTTTGTTTGTAAATAAGAAAGATGGGACATTTTTTCTTTGTATTGATAATCATCAATTAAATAAGGTAACTGTTAAGAACAAGTATCCACTGCCACAAATCGAAGACTTATTTGATCAGTTGAGTGGAGCTACAATTTTCTCTAAGGTTAACCTGAGTTCTGGTTGCTATTAAGTGAACATTAGAGGTGATGATGTACCAAATAATATTTCGATCAAGGTATGATCATTATGAATTTTTGGTAATTTCCTTTGGTTTAACAAATGCACCATCAATCTACATGGATTTAATGAATAGAGTATTTCAACCCTATTTGGATCAGTTTGTGGTGGTTTTTATCAATGATATTTTGCTTTATCTTAAGAATGTGGCTAGTCATAAAGAGAACTTAAGGATTGTGCTGCGAACATTATGCGAAAATTAGTTATAACATTATGCGAAAATTAGTTATACGCCAAATTTAGAAAATGTAAATTTTGACTAAAAGAAGTTCATTTTTGGGCAATGTTATTTCGGTAGAAGGTATTAAGCTGGATCTTGACAAGGTCAAAGAAATGCTTGAATGGAATCCACATAAGAATGTTACTAAAGTTTACAATTTCTTAGGTTTAGTAGGCTTGTGAAATGGTTCGCAATGTTGGCAACTCCCTTCACATGTAAGTTGAAGAAGAAAGAGAAATTTGAATGGACTGATGCATGTTAGAAAACTTTTGAAAAGTTGAAATTATTTTTAATAGAAGCTTCGGTCCTAGCCAAAATAAAATCTAGAGTGGAGTATACCATTTATACTAATGCATCATTGAATAGGGTTGGATGTGTACTTATGTAGAGAGGTGAAGTTGTAGGTTATGCATCGCACCAACTCAATCTACATGAGAAGAACTATCCAACTCATGATTTGGAGCTGGAAGCAATGATCTTGGTGTTGAAGATTGGAGACATTACTTATATAGAGAAAAGTGTCGTGTGTTTTCAGATCACAAGAGTTTAAAGTATTTGATGACACAAAAGAATTTGAATCTAAGTCAAAGACGTTAGATGGAACTTTTGAGAGATTATGATCTGGACATAGAGTATCATCCTAGAAAAGCTAATGTGGTGGCAGATACCTTAAGCAGAAAAACAGTGGCAACATTAGCGCCCCTTCAAGCAAGAGTAAGCCTAGTTGATGATGGGTCTTTTTTTGCAGAGCTTACTATTAGGCCAATCTTTATCTTTCAAATTTTGAAAGGACAATTGAAGGATGTGCGGTGTGATATGTATAAATAGTGTAAGATGTTTTGTAAAGTAGAAAATTTTAACTTGGGAATAGATGGTAAGCTATGGTTTATGAGAAGAATGTGTGTGCCTACTAAAATGGTTTAAGGAAAAATTTGTTAAAAGCAACTCATCAAGGACCCTTCTCACTTTGTTCAGGAAGTGTTAAAATGTATCGAGATTTGAGAAATATGTGTTGGTAACTTGGAATGAAGAAATAAATAGCAGAATATGTTTCAACTTGTTTAATTATCCAACTAGTGAAAACAAAGGATCAAGTTCCTTCGGGTAAGATGTATCATTTGGAGATGCCTAACTGAAAATGGGATAAAATTACTATGGATTTTGTATCTAGTCTTTCCTTCAGTCCTTTGAAGAAGAATGTATTTCGAGTGATCGTAGAACGGCTCACTAAATCAGCTTATTTTCTACCAATATGCACCACTTATTCACTAGAAAGGTTAGTTGAGCTTTATGTCTTTGAAATAGTACGTCTTCATGGAATTCCATCATTTATAGTTTAAGATCGAGATTTAAGATTTTCATTGAGGTTGTGGAAGCAACTGCAAGAATTGTTGGGAACTAAACTTTGATTTAATACTGCCTTTCACCCTTAGTTAGAAGGACCATCTGAAAGAGTGATTCAAGTCTTGGAAAACATGCTGAGAAGTTGTGTTATTAACTTTGGGCTGAATTGGGAAAGATATCAACCTTTAACTGAACTTGCATATAATAATAGTCATTGTGCGAGTTTGGGTATATCAACATTTGAATCTTTGTACAAAAGAAGGTGTAGATCACCTATTTGTTGGTTCTTAAGTTAGTTCAAGAAACAGAAGAAAAAGTTTCTATCATCTGCAATAACCTGATAGCTGCTCAAGATGGCTAGGAAACTTTTGCTAATCTAAAATGGAAAAAGATCTCATTTGAAGTTGGTGACAAAGGGTTTCCAAAGGTATCTCATTAGAATAAAATCATAAGTTTGGTTAGAAAGGAAAGTTAAGCCTACATTTTGTAGGACCGTATGAAATTTTGGAACAAGTTGGGACAATGGCGAACAATGGCGTACACGTTGGCATTACCACCAGAGTTATCAAGGATTCATAATGTGTTCTATATGTCTATGCTAAGAAGGTATCGATCAAATCCATATCATATTATGCAAATTAATACTTAGAATTTATGTCAAATATATCCTATGAAGAGGAGTTTGTTTGCATCCTGGCTATAGAAGTAAAAGAGTTAATAAATAAGAGGATCCCATTGGTAAAAGTGTTATGGAGGAATCATAGTATAGAAGAGGCTACCCTGGAAGGGAAAATTGTGATGAAAGAGTAGTATCCTAAACTTTTCATCAGTATGAATTTCGAGGATGAGATTTTCTAAGTGAGAGTAGTATCCTATTTAACTCTACTATCTTTTCTAGGAGACGTTTAAGCTCTCGGTTTGCTACTTCGACTTGGCCACTAGTTTGAGGGTGGTAAGGGTTGGCTATTCTGCGGTGAACACCGTATTTCTTAAGGGTCTTGTTAAATTGGTCGTTACAAAAATGAGTACCCCTATCACTGATAATTGCTCTAGGTGTTCCAAATCGAGAGAAAAGTTTCTTAAGGAATCGTACTACTACTCTAGCATCATTAGTAGGTAAAGCTTGGGCTTCAACCCATTTGAACATGTAATCAACAACTACTAAGATGTACTTATTCCCAAATGAACTAGGGAATGGACCCATGAAGTCGATACCCCAACGTCAAATATTTCACATGAGAGCATATATGTCTGAGGTATTTCATCACGTTTGGAGATATTACCTGTCCGTTGGCATTTGTCACAAGAAGTAACATACCTGTTGGTGTCTTTGAATAGAGTGGGCCAATAAAAACCTAATTCGAGGATTTTATATGCGGTCTTATTTCCACTGTAATGTCCTCCAATCAGTCCTGCGTGGCAATGTTCCAAGATCTTCAATGCTTCTGCCCTTGTAGCGCATCTCCTAATGACTTGATCTGCACATATACGGAAAAGAAAAGGGTCTTCCCATAAGTAGTTTTTCACATTAGTAAAGAATCGCTTCTTTTGCTGATGTGTCAACCTTTTGGGATAATGTTAGTGCCTAAAAAAATTTGTAATGTCTGCAAACTAAGGTACCTCAGAATCAGATATAGCAAAATATTGTTCTTCAGGGAATGAATCATTTATTTCAACGTCATCTAGCTCTTTGGTACTTGAATTTTCAAGCCTGGATAGATGGTTAGCCGCAAGATTTTTAGCTCCTTTATTATCCTTAATATCCAAGTCAAATTCCTATAATAATAGAATCCATCGAATGAGTCGAGGTTTTGCACCAGTTTTAGTCAAAAGGTAGCGAAGAGTAGATTGGTCAGTATAAACGACAACTTTAGACAATATTAAATATGGCCTAAATTTATCGAATGCAAAAACCACAGCTAGCAGCTCTTTCTTCGTGGTGGTGTAGTTTTCTTGTGCGGCTGTCAAAGTTTTCCTAACATAATAGATAGGTTGAAAATGTTTATCTCTTCGCTGTCCCAAAACTGCACCTACTAGAAAATCACTCGCATCGTACATTAGTTCAAAAGGTGAATTCCAATCAGATGCAATTATAATTGGAGCTTTAGTCAGTTTATCCTTTAAAGTATTAAATGCTTCTAAATATTCCTAATCGAAATTAAAAGGAACATCTTTTTCTAGTAATTTAGTCAAAGGCTTAGCTATTTTAGAAAAGTCTTTAATAAATCTTCTATAAAACCCAGCATGTCCTAAAAACTTTTAATAGCCTTAACTGAATTAGGGGGAGGTGGTTTTTTAATGGTTTCAATTTTAGATTTATCAACCTCAATCCCTTTACTAGAAATTTTATGTCCTAACATAATACCTTCTTGAACCATCAAGTGACATTTTTCCCAGTTAAGCACAAGGTTTGTTTCCTCACATCTTATTAACACTCATTTTAAATTTGTAAGGCAAAGATGGAAAGAGTTACCGAAAATCGAGAAATCATCCATAAATACCTCCATGATGTCTTGTACGAGTTCATCAAAAATGGCCATCATGCAGCGTTGAAAAGTAGCAGGAGCATTACATAATCCAAAAGGCATTCTACGATAAGCAAACGTACCGTATGGACATGTAAATGTCGTCTTTTCTAGATCTTCAAGAGCTATTGGGATTTGAAAATAGCTAGAGACTCCATCTAAAAAGCAGTAGTACATGTGTCCTGACAATCTTTCCAACATTTGGTCAATGAATGGAAGGGGGAGGTGATCTTTTCTTGTGGTATCGTTTAGCTTCTTATAATCAATGAAAACTCTCTAACCTGTGTCTGTCCTTGTTGGTTTTAATTCATTCTTCTCATTGGCTACAACAGTCATGCCTTATTTCTTAAGAACAACCTGCACTGGACTTACCCAAGAACTGTTAGAGATAGGATAAATAATTCTAGCATCTAGGATTTTAATTACCTCAGCTTTAACAACTTCCTTCATGTTGGGGTTCAGTCGTCTTTGGGCTTTCACACATGGCTTATATTCATCTTCCATTAAAATTTTGTTGGTGCAAAAAGAAGGGCTGATCCCTTTAATGTTAGAAATTTTCCAAGCTATGGCCCTTTTATGCTCTCTTAAGAATTGGAGTAATTCCTCTTTCTCTTTGGGTTGCAAGTTTGACGAAATAATTACCGGTAATGTAGAGTTATTGCCAAGGAATGCATATTCCAAATGATTCGGCAATTTTTTAAGTTCCAATTTGGGAGGTTTTTCAATAGAAGGTTTTTGCTCAAGTTCATTGTTTACCTTAATACCCTCATATTCTGCTGGTGTTAGGGAGGGTTCATTGGAATTTAGTTTAGTTCCTATCTCAGAATTATCATCCCCTTCCTCTCTTTGGGCAAGACAGAGTTCCAACATGTCCTTATGTATGATTTCCTAAAAAGAATCTTGAGTAGCATGATCAATAGAGTTAATAAAATAACATGAGTCGTCCTGTTCCCTAGAAATCTCATGGCATCATAAATTTTAAAGATAATTTCTTCGTTACCTACTCTAGGTACCAATTTACCATCACCCACATCAATAACAGCCCTAGCAGTGGCTAGAAATGGATGACCTAAGATTAAAGGCACTTCAACATCCTCATCCATGTCAAGCACAATGAAATCAACAAGGAATATAAATTTATCTACTTTTACAAGTACATCCTCTATAATTCCCCTAGGATATTTAACAGGTCTATCAGCTAATTGAATACTCTTCCTAGTGGGTTTAGTTTCCCTAAGACCAAGTTGTTTAAACATTTTATATGGCATCAAATTAATGCTAGCGCCTAAATCAGTTAGTGCCTTATCAACATTCAAATTACCAATTAAGCAAGAATAGTAAAACTTCTTGGGCCTTTCAGTTTAGTTGGCAGTTTATTTTGGAGAATGGCCGAGCATTTCTCATTAAGTTCCACTGTAGATAAGTCTTCATACTTCCTTTTATTTGTTAGAAGCTCCTTTAAAAATTTTGCATATGTAGGCATTTGCGATATAGCTTCAAAAAAAGGTAAGTTAATATGTAGCTGTTTAAAAAGTTCAAGAAATTTATCGAATTGTGCATCCATGCGGTCTTTTTTCAACTTTGTTTGATATGGGATTGGTGGTTTATATTCCTTTGGCATTGGATTGTCATTGTTTTCAGGTTTTTCTTCCTCTCCTTTGTCTCTTTCAGCTTCTTGTGGTGGCTTCTTTTCGGAATCAGCTAACACTTTTCCACTCCTTAGTGTAACTGCTTTCACATGCTCTTTTGGATTGGGTTCGGTGTTACTAGGTAAACTTCCTGAAGGTCTTTTTGAAATCATCTTATCCAGCTGCCTAATTTGATTCTAAAGTCCTCGGATCGATGCTTGCTGATTTTTAAGTGATATTTCGATATTTTGAAAGCGAGTTTTCGACATCGAGATAAACTTTGTTAGCATCTCCTCAAGGCCCGATTTCTTTTCATGTTTGTAAGGTGGTTGTTGAAAACCCGGAGGATGTTGTGGCCTTTGATTCCTTTGACCACCCTACGAGAAATTTGGGTGGTTCCTCCAACCTGCATTGTAAGTGTTATTATAAGGATTATTCTGAGGTCGAAGATTATTACCCATAAAATTTAGTTGCTCATGCTCCATGTTGTGGCCATAAGGTAGGTATTCTGAATTGCTCGTTCCACCTCCATTTGTATTGCATTGCATTACTAGGTGAACCTGTGAAGAGTTAAGTAAACCATCAAATTTTTAGGTCAAAAGTTCTACATGATTAGAGAGCATAGTAACTGCATCGAGGTTGAAAACACCGGCTGCTTTCGTTGGCTTTATTCTCATAACTTGCCACTGATAGTTATTCAGTGACATCTCTTCAATAAATTCGTAAACCACTTCAGGTGTTTTGTTATTGATAGTCCCACCAGCAACTACATCGATAAGTTGCCTTGTTAAGGGGTTCATGCCGTTGTAAAATGTTTGAACCTACAACCACAAAGGTAACCCATGGTGAGGGCACCTTCTCAATAGGTCCTTGTATCTCTCCCATGCATTATAGAGTGTCCTAGATCCATCTACACAGAAAGAAGAGATATCATTCCTTAACTTAGTCGTTTTAGCTGGCAAAAAATATTTAAGTAAAAATTTTTCGATCATTTATTCCCAGTAGTGATTGACCCTCGTGGTAACGAGTTCAACCACTATTTAGCTTTGTTCCTCAACAAAAAGGGAAACAATCGAAGGCGAATGGCATCATCAGAAACACCATTGATCTTAAAAGTGTCTCAAAACTCTAAGAAATTTGCCAAATGAGCGTTTGGGTCCTCGTCCTGCAAACCATCAAACTGAACAAACTTTTGGATCATTTGAATTGTGCTAGGTTTCAGTTCAAAATTATTTGCAGCAATAGCAAGCCTAACTATACTTGACTCAGTTCCTATTAAAGTAGGTTTAGCATAATAATACATAGTGCATTAAGCAGGATTCTGATTTACTGGGTCAGCAGCAATCGCAGGAGGTAGCGGACTTTCCTGATTCTAAGCCATCTCCTTGATTGTTGTGTGAATGTCGTCCTCTTGCTCTTCCTCTGTGTATCTTAGGCTTCGCCTTATTTATCTTCGATTTCTACGAGCTATGCTATCGATCTCACTATCAAAAAGTAATGGTCCCGACGGGTGTCTTCTAGTCGTGCACTATAAAAAACCTACCAAAAGCGAATAAATGAAAAATTAGAAAAGAAAATAAAAATTAAATTGCAATAAAAGTAGAATGGCTAAAGTAATAAAAATCGAGTGTTCCTAATATCTTAGTTCCCCGGCAACAGTGCCAAAAACTTGATCATGTGATGTGTTACGTGCAATAAGTTTTATAATTTATGAATGTCTACTCTTGAAAACTAACTATTATCACGAAAAAGGCAAACGCACCTTATCGAACAGTAGTATAGCTTATGGCAAGACTGGGATGTCAAACCCAAAGGAACTAAAAGTACTAGTGTTAACTTTCTTTTTATTATCTAGCCTAAAAATTAAGGGGTTTGTTTTATCTAAACTAATTACTAAACTAAGAATGCATAGGCAGTAAATTGGAGAAATAACTTTTGGGAAAACTGAATGATTTGGACAATACCTAAGGGAAAAAATCCACCTAGACTTCACTTGTTATTAACTCTGAAACAGATGACTTATTCACTTGACTTGATCCGTAGAAATCCCTAATTTATATTATTATCTCTCTTGGGACTAACAACGTCTAACCCTAGGTTGATTAATTGAACTATCTTTCTAATTAACTCCCTAGTGTTGTATTAACTCAATCTGTGGATTCCCTTATTAGGTTTCACCCTAATCCGGCAAAATCTTGTCACCCTATCTCTAGGCGTGCAATCAACTCCGCTTAATTATGTTAGACAGAGACTTGTGCTTCTCTGAATAAGCACATCAATACTTGAATCAATATCTTGAAATATTAAAGCATGAATTAAGAATTCATAATTAAGAACAAGTCAAATATTTATCATACAATTCAAATAATAATAACAAGATCTGTCTTAGGTTTCATTCCCCTTAGGTATTTAGGGGGTTTAGTTCATATTTATGAAAGAAAACATCTCAAAAGAATAATGAGAACAAAACATAAAGAAAACCCAAGAACTCTTGAAGGGAATTGAAGGGAGATCTTCAGTTTTGAAGGTGAATTCGGCTTCTTAGATGGATCAATTGGCTTTCTTCGAGTAATTCCCTGCCTCCTACTCTGTGTGTACCTTTGAAGTGCCTCCTCAGGTGTTTAAATAGGCTTTAGAATGCCTAAAAGCCCTTAAGAGTGGCCTTTTCTGAATAGAACTAAACTTGGGCCCGACAGGGACACACCCGTGTGCGATTTCTTCAATCTGTGTTCAAGGTTGTTATATAGGCACGGGCGTGTGGGCTACCCGTGTAAGTCGTGTTTCGATTCTACCAAATGGACATGGCCGTGTGGCTTCCCCGTCTAAGGAAGTCCAGGCCGTGTTGATTTCCCATGTTGGTCCATTTTCTCCGTTTTCATGCCCGTTTCTTGCTCTTTTTACTCTCCTATGCTCACCTAAGTATAAAACATGAAATTAAAGGATTAGGAGCATCGAATTCACCAAATCTAAGGATAATTCATCGAAAAATATGCTAAGCATGAGGTAAAAAATGTATAAATAATGGTTTATCACCTAACCTTTTTACTGGTAAGATTTTTGAGGACGAAAATCCTTAAGGGGGAGTTGTAACAATCCATTTTTAGTAAAATCGGAACAGTGGTTTCAGGACCACAAATCTGACCCAAAAATGAAATTTATTTTTATTTTATTAGATGGTTTGTATTATGATAGACATGTCATGTGAAAATTTTGATACAAAAATTTTATCGATTAAGTGTTTAATTACGAGAAGGACTAAATCGCATAAAATATGAAAGTTGAATTCTAGTAGCTATAAGGATTAAATAGCTATGGAATTCAAAACTAGAGGTCCTTATATGGTAATTAGACCATTAAAGAAAAATATATAGATTTTTGTTGACTCATCCATGGAAATTTAGAAAAAGGGTAAGGACTAAATTGGAATTGAAATAATTTAATTAATTAAAAGATAATAAAAAGAAATATCATCTTATTTTTCTCATATTCTTTCCCAAAATTTTATGGAAACCCTAGGAGAGAGAAGAAACTTTCAAGGCTTAATTGGGTAAGTTTTTTTGTCCCGTTTTTAGTAATTTTGATGTTTTTGAAACCGGGATAGTTTAATCTATCTATTTGGGGAGCTAACTTGAAAAGTTATTAAGGTATGAAATTTGGGTCATGGATGAATATGCTGAAAATTACAAATTTATGGTAGAAAATGAAAGCTTGTTGATAGATAAACAACTTTTACAAAGTAATTTTTGATGAAAACATAATTTAGGGACTAAAATGTAAAGTTGTGAAATTTGACGAAAAATTTTGAATTTTTATGAATACATGTGCTGTAAATTTGGCAATGGGATTTTTGGTTAGGCTTGGAATAGGGGGTAAATTGTATGAGTTTCATTTTCTGAGCCTAGGGAAAAAATTGGAATTTATAGAAGGTTAGGGCTAAAATGGTAATTTTGCCTAGGATGTAAATTGAGTCCAAATAAATATGAAATATGTGAAATTGATGATTAAAGCTATTTATATAGATCCGAACAACACAAATGCGAGGTTAGACAGAGGAAAAGAAAATGTTTCGGATTAGTAGATTTTATACGCGAACAAGTATCAAGGTAAGTTTGTGTAACTTAATCGAGCATGTAATTATGTTAATTGAATGTGTGTTTGTATGTAATTTGACTTATATTGGAATGTAATTCTTGAATGCTATAATGGAAAATTTAATACATGCTTGAAATGGCGAAAAAGGGTTAAGTCCCGATTGAATATTGAATTTCGATGAATATATGTGCTTTCCCAAAATGGATGAGGTCCTACATTTGTTGCTGATGGATTTAGCTCAGACGAGTAATCCTATTGACCTCATTATAGAAAGGATATAGCTCGGATGAGTAATCCTGATATAATACCTATCGAGTATACGTTATGATTAGGATTTAGCCTGGATTGGTAATCCTAATTGAGCTCTTCTGAGCATACATTATATAAAGGATTTAGCCTGGACTGGTAATCCTATTATATGATATGTGGCTCGAGAGTGTGTTCCCTGATTAAGTGACCTAATGGGTACCCTTGAATAAGAATTGACGGATTATTGAATCGTACACCTTGAGTGTACTACTTGAGCATCCATCGGAATTTCAATGATTCAACAGCACAACTCTTGACATGGTATGAGAATTTCGAGATGAAATGATAATGAATTGAAAGAATATTGCATGATGAACTCATCTATGTTTACATGATTGATATGAAGATTTTGGTGACTAACATTTTTGATTGAATACATGTGTTTAGGCAATTTTGCTAATGGGTGGAAAACATGATATTGTAGCTTAGATTTAATAAACAGGATTGGTAAGCTTTGTTTTCGTTATGCAAACTTACTAAGCATGTAATGCTTACTCAGTTTTATTTTCCCTTATTTTATACTGCTCGGAAGCTCGCGAAGGTTGGAGATCATTGGAGCATCGTCACACTATCATCTAGCTTATTTTGGGTATACTTAGTAAAATTGTTTTGGTATAATGGCATGTATAGGACAACTTGGCCAATAGTGGCTTGAAAATGATGTTTTGTAACCTAGCCATTGGAATAGCTAGTAATGGCTTATTTTGGTATGATTAATATGTTAAGTATATGTGATCAAATGATGTTGATACTTAAGTTAATTCAAGGTAAGTTTATAAACACATTTGCATGTAATGGTTCGCCATGATGAGTGATGGAATTGTTTAATTTGAATGCTTGGAATGGTTGGTATTAGATATATGTTTCAAGTGCAGGTCTTGGGTGAAATTTTGGGTGAGAAATGAAGCTAGAAATGTCTTCAATCTATCCACACGGGCATGTGTCTAGACCGTCTGTGACACACGGCCTGGTAACATGGGCATATGGTTAGGCCGTGTGTCCTCTGTACCTTAATATTGAGAAACAAAATGTTTAGGATTGAGCACACGGGTAGAGACATTGGCACGTGTCTCAGTCGTGTGTGCTACACGGCCAAGAACATGGGCATGTGTCTTGGCCGTGTAAAACCTGCACCTATTTTCGAATTGAATTAATTAACCACACGACCTAGCACACAGGTGTGTGGCATGACCGTGTGCACAACTCAGAGAGTTACACGGGGTCGAACACGGCTTGCAACACGGGTATGTCCTAGGTCACACAAGCGTGTCCCTTGGACCACACGAGCATGTGAGCCCTACAACTTGGAAAATTTTTGTAATTTCGTAAAAAATTCTTTGAGTTCCAGATTTAGTCCCGATTCGATTATAATACTCGTAATGGGCCACAAGAGTCCAATTAAGGGACTTTTTGAATGATCTCGATTAATGAATAGTAAATTAAATAAATTATCTAAAAAATATTCTAAAAGTTTTGGTAATGCTCTGTAACCCTGTTCCGGCGATGGATACAGGTTAGGGGTGTTACAAGATATGCTTTTGATTCTGGATTATGGGTATGAGGATGAAATGAGGATGAGTTGATTATGTCATGTTAATTTGGCGTGCATTAATCGCCAATGTGTTATGTATATTGGCATATTAAGTATGTTTGTGTTATGTGTACACCATTGGGCATACTATGTTCATCTTAGATAACTTTATCTGAAAGGTTTGATATTAAATTGAGCATTAAGAGTAAGACTTATATGTTCTCATTTATATTTGGAACTCATTAAGTTCGTATGAACTTACTTTGTTATCTCTTCCTTCTAATGCTTGTTGACTAAAGGAAGGATTTTTGTGAAGGGACTATGCTAGAGCACTGTTGATATTGTGAGTCGTCTAATTAGTTCAGTATCATGCATGATCTTCGAAGGTGGCATGTAAACTTGTATTTTGAGAGAAACTTGTATAATGATCTACTATTTTGTCAAAATATTGTTTTATAAGAATCTTTACACTTTGAATTTTACATGCAGAATGGTTTGATTATTGATTTAACTACCAATGATGTTCACTAAAACCTTTGTAAAGTAATAGGCTATCCAACATGTTATACTTATAAATCTGTAAGGTATTACAGAGCTTTTGCTGAATAAATTGTTTCAAAAATTATTTGTCTAATTTCTTTTGATTTTATGTTTTGATATACCATACCCAAATTCAATTATCGGGTCAGGTAAGGTGTGTTACAAGTTTTAAAAGCAAAAAAATAGCCTTTTCCTTTTTGTTTTCCTTTTAATTGAGTGGAGTATTTCACTAGTAAGGATAATATTATCAAAGATGAATCTCCTTGGGATGAAGGCATTTTGATAGGGAGAAAATGATACATGGGACAACTTTTTTGAGATGATTAACAAGAGTCTTCGAAATAATCTTGTCAGTAGCATTGCAAAAAATGATGGGCCTAAAGTTCACAAGGCTGACTGAAGCATTCCCTTTAGGAATAAGAATATGATGGAAAAAATTCAGCTCGAAATTTTTTTCTTGCACAGTGGAAAAATATAAATTTTGAAAATCGAGTCGGTTTGTGATATTTGTAGCAATAAACATATTCTCGAAATAATACCTGTGATTTGAGTGAATAGATCCTAGATGTTCTCGACTTTCAACCGAATAGTCTTCTTTGATATTCTCGCCCCACAAAGTGCTTCAAGTGTGGGCTCGATGTAACACCCGATTTTAGCTAAATCAGAACAGTAGTTTCAGAACCACAAATCTAATGTCGAAAAATTATTTTAATATTATTTTTAGTATTTACAGCATGTTATTTGATATGTGTGAAAATTTCGTGAGCTAATTTTACTGTTTGAATGGTTAATTCGGTAAAAAGGACTAAATCATGTAAATTGCAAAAGTGCTGTTCTATTAGCTAATTATGTCAAATATCTATAGAAATTTGAAGTTTAGGTCCTTAAGTGGTAAATATACCATTAGTTGTTAGTGGATGTTAATGGTTTGGCATAAACGAAATTTTGTATTAATTTTAAGGTTAAAATGGTAAAATAGTTAATAAATGTTATATTAATAAAAAAAAGTGAACTTTTGTCCATCTTTTATTTCTTTTGGCCTAATTTTGATGAAGAAGAAAGCCTTTGATTGAGTTTTAGGGTTCAGCACTTGCAAGGTTAATGGGTAAGTGTTTTGAGCTCGATTTTTTATGATTTCCATGTCTTTGTAATCATTGTAACTCAATCTAACTAGCCCGTACCTTTAATTTCAAAACTGTTAAAGATTTTGAGAATTGCCATTCTTGAATCTATGTGTTCTTTGGTGTTTGAAGATGAAATATGAAAGCTTGATGATAGATTTTCATATTTTTGTAATGTGAATTTTGATGAAAATGCATAATAGGGATTAAATTGTGAAATGTGCAAAATGTGTGGTTGAAATGTGAAATAAATGAAAGTTTTGGGCTGCTAGAGACCTATAAATAATTCGGCGAAGCTTGGGTTTATTGATTTTATGTGAATTTTGTGTTTTGTGAAATAAGGACTAAATTGTTAAAAGTCTAAAACTTTAGGGGCTAATGTGTAAATATGCTTAAATTTATGTTTTGGACTAAATTGAATGAATGGTTGATTAAATAAGTTAATTTGGAATTAATACAGATTAAGAAACAAAGAATTCAGATTTAGACCGGGGAAAAGCAAGGTTATCGAGTAGTCAACCCGATCCGTCAATTCTGAATACGAGGTAAGTTCGTAAGTTATAAGTTTATTTCAAATGTATTTTATGTGCTTTGATATAGCATGAGTTGTGATTATGTGATTACGGACAAGTTCAGAAATGATTCGATGAAGATTCGACGGTTGGAATCCTGGTTGAACTTTAGGAATAGTTTAGGATGCTAGTGACATGTCATTAGGCATAACTTGAGTTGGCTTCGGGCCATGATTTAGCACTTCGAGTGTGAGATAAACCGATTTGGCTTCGGGCCATGCATATCGACTGATTTGGCTTCGGGCCATGATATCAGTATTTTGGATAAGATACCTTAATTTGGCTTCGGGCCATGGTATAGGTACTTATCGTGTGAGACCCTTGAGTATCTGATTTCTATTCCGAATGCTTCAACAGGTAAATGAAAGACGAGAACATATATGAGATTGGAACGAGATGGTACAAGTATGTGAATAAACCATTTAGATTTGAATCGAAGAAATGATGATGAGAGTATGTAGATTTGTGAATGAGTACTTGAAAGGTTTGATAGTTAAAGAGTGTTACATATTGATTTATGTTTATGTTATTGCATTAAGTTTATCTCGTATGAGCTCACTAAGCTTAATAGCTTGCTTTGTTTATTTTTTCTGTGTTTTATTATGGTATCGAGCTAGCTCAGATCTGAGAGTCGTTAGGAACATCGTCGCACTATCAAATATTTAAGTTGGTACTTTTGGATTATATAATTATGATATATGGCATGTATAGGCTAGATGTGGTATTTTGGTTGTGATTATAGCCATGAGATTTGGCTTGTAAATGATGTTAATATTGATGTGTGTTTGGCTATTAGAAATGGCTTGTAAATGTATATGTTTTGGTTTGTATATATAGCCATGAGTGATGGCTTATTTTGGTATGTTTTGGTATGAATGTGATGACGGTTTTATAGTTGCTCAAATGGTTATTTGATTTGTGGAGTATAATACTTGAGAAATGCCTTAATGAGATATGATTTTAGATGTTGTGTTGGTTATTTATATGGTAAGTTATGTATGTGTAAATTATGGTTAATGAGCCATATTGTTTGATGTTGTTTTGGCATGTATTTTACTAAGTAAACAGTAGTGATTTGAGAATTGGAATAGAAGAAATATAATGGCATGAATTGTGCATTTGGTTGATGATTTTGGCTACCTAATTGTATGATGAAATGGTACTATTTGCTCTTTTATAGGTATACTTGGTTGGGTGGCAAAATGGCTTGGCAAATAGCTTATTTTTGTCCACACGAGCAGAGACACGGGCGTGTGTCTCATCCGTGTGTGACACACGGTCATGTTACACGGCTATGTGTCCCCTAGTGCTGAAATTGAATTGAAGTCGGTATACTCCACACAGTCTCACACATGGGCATGTGACTGGCTGTGTGGTACAAGTCAGTATACGCTCCTAATTCGCACATAGCCTAGCACACGGGCGTGTGACTTGGCTTTGTTGCATAAGTCAATAGACCCTACAGATTTGGCACGGCTTACAAACACGGGCGTGTGGTCAGCTGTGTGACCCAAGTCAGTATGTATGCCCTGTTTCAACATGGCCTAAGACACGGGCTTGTCTAGAGCCGTGTGAGGCACATGGCTATTCTAAAGCATGTTATGTGGACCCCTGTATGATTGAAATTTTTTTCTAGTTTTCCAAAATTTTCATATGTTACCGGTTTAGTGCCAAACCATTTCTAAAGCATGTTTACTGCCCCGTAGGTCCTTATAAGGGACAATGTGATTGTGATTAAATGGTATTTGAAGATGAATGCATAAATGTATGAGTTATGTATGTTAAATGATGTGTATTGATCGGTAATACCTCGTAACCCTGCTCCGGTGATATATACGGGTTAGGGGTGTTACACTCGAACAATTCTGAATCAAACACAAAACTATAAATAATTTTTTTTTATTTTAGTAGGAAAGTAAATGTCTCTCTTATAAAATCCAGTACAATTGTTATTCCCAGAAAATAGAATTTATACTTAGAAATAAATTCTCACTATTTTCGGATAGAATAACAAAATCTCAAAATTTCTGTGTAACTTATTATGTTTTTAGCCCTACCGGTGCCATCTATTAATACGGAGAGTAAGTGAAACCCTAGCTGAATTAGTTTAATATCTATTAAGTAGAAAAAAAATTGTCTAATTGAACTAAGAGAGAGGGGTGACTAATAGGATGTGCCTCCCCTTATATGTATTATGATGGGGATTTGGGTCTCTCCTATATTGGGTCAAATTATATGTGCTTTCTAAACTTTTAACCCAAAACTTTATAAATTAATCCAACCCAGTACATTTTTTTCTATTTTCCAAAATATACATTATTTATTCACTTAATTTAAATAATTTATTTTTTCAATTAAATAATTTTCTCAACTCGATTCTAAATTCCGTTAAAATCATGGCATCTTTACCGTAAAAGAATGTATGAGAAAATATATTTAATTCCTACATTCAATGGATTCATAATGATCAATTAATTTAATTCCATTTTAAAACTTCAATTAATTAAATAATAATTCAAAAAATGAAATTAATTCTCAGGTCATTTTCATTCTTAGTGAAAAGCAACATTAATTTCGTAATGTTTTCCCATTTCTCTAATTTTACCATTTATATCCTCTTTTGTTCATTTGATTTAACATGCAATTCATTTCTAATTTCAACAAGCTAGTGGAGGGACTGATTGGACATATATGATTAGGGCTTAAATGATTTATAATTAAGTTCCAACTTTTTTCCTATTAATTATAAACTCATTTAGTCTCAAAGTTATTCCACTATAGTATCGTGACTGAGGTTTCCTTAATGACATACTATTGCGAAAGCTACTTGATAAGTGCTGGTCTAATGATCTTGCCATAAGTGTGTTACCGTCATGCGATATCCTTAATCTCTGTGGGTTAAACTCACTCTCCCAGCATCATCTTATTTTATCTCACGGTAACCATTACATCTTCCTTCAGGAAAACAACATTATCATGGAAAGGTGAGGGACATTCAAGCCCCTGAAAAATTCAAGAAAGGCTTCTCTGTTAACATTAGTAAGTCTATTGAGGAGATTTTGAAAATAATTAACAAAAATATTTTTAATGGTTGCAAGGTCATAAACCTACATTTTACAAAGATTTTCATAAATACCTTTGATTCTATTCATTGCTCTTCTCTTTGTGGATGGGTGAAAAAAATTGGTGTTTCTATCCCCTAAGTTGTGCCATTAGAGTCTAAACTTTTGTATCTAGTGAATTTGCTTCTGCACTTTGAGAATCTCAAGTTCTACTCTAATCTCTTTTTCTTGCTCTATAAAATAGTTATAAGTAAAACTAGATTGAGTTGCATTGAAGGTGGACTCCAAATCTCTTCGTCTTTTGTGGAGGTTACCAAAAACAAATTAAAAGTAGGAGATCCCCTAGATTGATGGTTTAGAGCTTCTTTAACAATATCCTTGCATTGTGGGTGCAATGTCCACATTGCTTCAAAATAGTAAGGTCTCTTCTGAAATGGAGATTTTTACTAGTGGAGATAATCATTGTCCCATGGTTAGAGATTACAATTGGGAGATTAAGAACATAGATGTTTAGAAAATCACTAAAAACAATGGCTATTAGCAAAATCTGTATAACCTCTTTCCCAAACTATATCGTTTTATTGTCAATTATTAGTCCATGTAAAATGAGAACCCTTGGTAGGAATTTTAGAAAGATTGCATGAATCAAGGTAGTTTGTAATTTAAGGCACTTTTCAGATAATTTGAGTTAGAGGAATACTGTAACACCCCAAACCCGGCCCAGACGTTATGGCCAGATCCGACGTGTCACATTGAAGTTTTTAAGCAAACCCATGCCTCTTTCAACGTCCTTCTTAGTGTTTTAAAAGATAGTCTTTGCTAAGTTAATAAAGTGAATGGAAGCTGTGCACCAGGTAGGTATCCGAAACAGAGGAGGTGAGCCATGAAGGCTGCTTAAGTACCAAGCTCTTGATTGGATCCAATCCTAAACATGCCTACAACCATTGCCACACTTTGGTGCTAGGTTAGGTTTTGAGAAAAACGAGTTGGAATTCATTTAAGTAGATATTTTTGATAAACTGATTATTTGTATCGTTGCGTTATTTTGAAAACAATTATCATTTTGGAAACGCGCCCTAGGTCTAACTCATATTGTTATCAGAAAAATATAGGGTATAAAATAAAATAATCCCAGAAAAATAATTAAAATGGCCTTATTACAACCCAAAACCAAATAATAATATTAATAAGATAAAACTTATAAAGAAATAAATCAGCTATTTATTGCAATTAAAAGAAACAGAAACAGTAGTGTGGCCATCTCCGAGTCCCTCGCAGCTCCAGACCATCTAAGCTTAGGGATTACCTATACAGTTAGAAACGGGGTAAGTGTATGAAAACTCAGTGTGTAATCCCCAACAAAAAAACAAACAGTGAATAACACAGTGTCAGTACAATCTGGACCAAAGTCCTATTAAGTAACAGTACAGTCTGGGCCTTAGCCCTTAAACAGTAGCAATATGGGCCTAAGCCCTAATTCATTCTCGACATGTACTGGGCCGAAGCCTTTTCATAAATCATATCATTGGGCTGAAGCCTTTTCATAAATCATATCACTGGCCGAAGCCTTTACTGTAAGCGGTATGGCCCATAGGCCGATTTCTATATCACATGTAATATCAATGAATGTATGCAAGCCCATTTGGGGAGACTACTCAACCCACCATCCGCTACTCTCCACCTGTACCAACCAACACACCACGTAGGGAATAACTCAACCCACCCAACCAAACTCTCCACTGGCAGCATAGCTGCTTTATCATATAATTGGAGGCCTAGCCTCTTTTAATAACTGGGGCAAAGCCCTTTTTGATAAACTGGGGCAAAGCCCTTTTCGGTAAACTAGGGCATAGCCCTTTTAGCACTTCCTCCATTTATAAAACCCAACCCATGCAACATGTCATGTATGCAGAATGTCATACCCATATTTGAATCAAACAATCACAGTCAAGTCATTCATATCACCAACATATATTCACAATCAAATCCATCAACCACACAGTCCAAGTCAGTCACTTGCCCACAAGGGCAAAACTGTCATTTTTCATATTATAAGGGTAATTTTGTAATTTTACTAAATATCAGGGTTTTTCATGTTCATTAACAATTATCAACATTTTCGAGTGTTTAAACAATGATCTTTAACCCACTTTATCAAATTCGGGCTTTTGGGCCCAAAACCCCTAATGGGCCCTATAAATGCTGATTTAGCCAACTAAGCCTGCTTAATCCAAATTTTACAGCAGTACTAACCGTGTTAACATGAAACTTTTCCAGATTCCATTTTCTATTAGTTTTACCCAAATGGGCCCGAAAGCCCATTGGGCTCGATTCCAGCCCATTGAGGCCCAACTTACCATCGTGCACAAAATTGCGCTCTTACCTGCTCATTGATCCAAACAACGATCATATCGTATCTTTAAGCAAAGGCAAAATCACAAGTTCCCGAAATGCCGAAATTTTAGCATTTCGACTTTTCAGTGAAAATTAATCTAAGCTACTGCGAGGGTTATTACACACTTGTTATGGGTTGAAGTTGAAACGTTTCCAAAATCAATCACCTACGATAACCACCACCTATCACTCAAACTTAACTAATCCAATATCAATATATGTAAATCCTAAGCACATCAGTCATACGGAACATAAGGGCATATTCGTCATTTTACCATACAAGGGTATTACGGTCACTTTACCCTATAGGGGCTTTACGGTCTTTTTACCTATTAGGGGTATTTTAGTCATTTCATCCTACAAGAGTGTTTTGGTAAATCTACAAACCAAGGGTATTTCAGTAATTTTGTAAACCAATGGTATTTCTATAATTTTTAGAAAGTCAAGGGTATTTCTGTAATTTTGTAAATCAGGGGTATTTTGGTAATTTTA
Source organism: Gossypium hirsutum (assembly GCF_007990345.1). NCBI lineage: Eukaryota > Viridiplantae > Streptophyta > Magnoliopsida > Malvales > Malvaceae > Gossypium > Gossypium hirsutum. The sequence goes on along the minus strand of NC_053433.1, from coordinate 34,502,949 downwards.
CAAACTAGGGGTATTTTGGTAATTCTATCCTATAGGGGTATTTCAGTAATTTCACAATCGAGGGTAAAATGGTAATTTTGTAAACTGAGGGTAAAATGGTAATTTTGTAAATCAAGGGTAAAACGATAATTCTGTAAATCGAGGGTAAAATGATAATTCTATAAATCGAGGGTAAAACGGTTATTTTGTAAATCGAGGGTGAAACGGTAATTCTAGAAATCGAGGGTAAAATGGTAATTCTACAAATCGAGGGCATTTCAGTAATTTGGTAAACTAAAATATTCTAAACAGGAATAACAATACGAATGGGCCTAAAGCCTATTCTCGGCCCAAATGGGCCCACACGCTCGTGTGGCCCTTTTAGCCCAAATCTAGCCACAAATATGAGATTTACCTAGCCTAGTCCAATATTTACTACACAATCAAACAACTTATCCAATTGGGCCCGTAGGCCCATTAGGCCTACATGACCCCTTTCGGCCCATCGCGGCCCGAAGTAGCCATCCTACAGCTAGAGTAGCGAGAAAATACACACCTGATAGGAGACTGGAGTTAATCCATGCTCCGAGCACTCTTAGTCGACGCCCAATCCAAACGAGCACGCCATACAGCGAAAGGGATCAGCCAAGAAAGGTACCTTTACTCTCCTCATGGTTCCCTCTATTTAAAGCCAGCTTTGCATACACTCCTATGTTAGCTTTCCGATGTGGGATCCCTCCAACATCAGAGTTTAAATTCAACACCAACTCTTGCCACCCCCGGTTAGCAAAATAAATGCTCCTTGCTTGCCATGGGATTCGAACCCATGCCTCCCCTCAGAATCTCCACACGCTACTTGCCACTAAGCCACAAGGTTTTTTGTGCCATATTTTATCCCCAATTAATTATAAGGTCTAAAGGCGAAAGTCTAGGTTCCCTTAAAAAAACCAAAATAAATTGCAAGAGCCAAGGCTTGAACCTAGGCTCCCATACAACCTTAATGACGCCACAACTCATCCAAGCATCCAGGTTTTTTTCTCTTAATACCAAAATTTTTGCTAAAGCCCAAGTTTGAACCCAAGATTTCTCTAACACTTCTCAGGGCTATTAACCACCAAAGTAGACATTTAATTGTGTCATTTCATTGCACAATTAAATACCTATATACAACCTCCTTACGTACCCACACTCAAGGCCCAATACTTCTAGGCCCAAATTCGGGGTGTTACAAATATTTATCCTTAAACCAAATAACTTGGTTAAAATCACCTAGCACAATCCAATTTTCATTTTCCTTAATAGTCTTGGAATATCAACAAATTGATTCCAAACAATATTTCTTTCACTAAGTTTGGGTTTGCCATAGATGTGGGATAACCAAGTTTAAACTTATTCTCTTCAATATAGCAGAAGATCACATTTTCATTAACGGATAAAATATTTCAATTCACATGGTCGTTACAAAATAAGACAATGCCCCCACTAAGACCTTTATGATCGGAACCTACAAAGTATTTATAATTTCATTGTAATGCCCCGAATTTTGGCCTAGAAGTATTAGGCCTTGAGCATGGGAATAGCTAGGAGACTGCACGTAAGTATTTAGTTGTACAAGAAAATGACACAAATGCATGTCTGCTTCAATGGTTAAGTGTTCTGGAAAGTCTCTGAGAAGTCCTGGGTTCAAACCAGGGCTTTAGCAAAAATATTAATTTGAAGTGAATAGGTCCCTTGGTTCTAGATAGAAGGCTTATTTAATTAAATTAGGTAATATTTCACACAAATGAGCTTCTGGTCCTATGGTAAGTGGCGTGAGGTAGTTGCTGGAGGTTTGAGGTTCAAGTAATAGAGTATTTATTTTGCTATTCTTACCGTATAAGAAGTAAATGTGGTTTGAGACTCTGTTGAGTGGAGTTTGACTTGGTCTGATTAGGGAGTGTTATGTGGAGGAAATCAAGGTGAGGATTATAGAGAGAGTTTAGGAGAAAAATAAGAAATTTGAGTTTTTGAAGGTGTTGTGCCGAAATTGGACTGTAGGCACACAAAATTTTGGCTGAGGTTGCTTTTCCCAAAAGCTTAAGGTTTGTCAACTCTTTTTGTTGTTCCTCTCTTTTTTTTCTTACGGGGTTTTTTAGCAATTGTGGTTCTTTTCTTTTGTCTCTGAAGCCAACTTGTGTTGTTTGGAAGTACTTTTTGGTCATAGTTGCTACGAATTTACTTTTTTCACCAAAACATTTTGTCCACAGTTTTATTATCCTGTGCACCTTTTCTCAAATGGCTTCCTTCTTGGCCAAATATCTATGGTCTGGTTACCTCTTTGCCTCTTTGATTTTACCCTGTGGTGACCGATCCAATCTTTTTTTTCTTCCTCATTCTCTTCAGTGTAACCTAACCTTTGTTGGCCGAATAGTGCTCCTGCATTTACCCTTATGAACCAATTCTTGCTTTTGTCCTTCTATGTCGATCTTGGTGGTAAGTGCCGTGTTTTTGGATGTAGTCTCTGTTCATTCTTTTCTCTTCTGTCGTATCTATGGTTCTCCTTTAACCTTCTCTTTCTGATCAACGTTGTTAGGGGAGTGGTGGTACTAGTTTTTCCTCGTTGTAACCATTATCTTGTGTAGATTGTGAATCAATTGTTTTCCATCGCCTAGAATCAGTTTCACAATTATCTTTGGTAAGCGTTATTGTTGGTTCAATTGTTTATGCGAATTTTCTAATAGACGATGTTGGAATCTCGGTTTGAGTGCAGAGTATTTGTAAGAACCTTTAATCAATCTTCGGCGACGACTAAGAGGTGAGAAATCTTAAGCGTTCAATCAAGGTAAGTGTCGAACTATAATTTGGATAAGTATTATTAATGGGAATAGTTACCCATTTGTTAAAGGACTGATGTTTGGAATATGATTGATTATAGGTTGGTGCTCGTGGGAACTGCACTCTTGTCGTTAGCATGTGTGTATTCACAAACTGAATAGACTATAGAATGACAAAAGCCGAAATGTTGAAAAGTCGAAAGAATGGCCTTTTGGCCATATGGGTGTGCAAACGAACATATGGTAGGCCGAGCCCACAAATTGTGGGTGTAAAACTGTAGAGGCCACCATAGATGTTCCCTTGGGTCTGGGCCGTTTTGGGCTATGATGGGCCAAAATGGGTCGTGTGGGCCCAATAGGCTTGTGGGCTCCACACGGATAAATTCCACAATATATGGTAGTCACTGGACTGGGCTGTGTAGTTATCATGGCCGTGGTAAAGTTTGGGCTTGATGGGCCATACGGGCATATAGGCCTACATGGGCCGCATATTGGGCCTGGGCCGATTTACACTGTTAGGACCGTTAAGCTTACGTGAGCCGCTCGAGGCGACTGTAGACCTTTTGATGGGTCGATATGAGTACCTAGACCCCAAGGCAGGTAAAATAACCAAAATACTCCTTTGGGGTAAAATGACTATTTTACCCCTTGAGGGTAAATGACTGATCTGTGCTATGATTTGACTGTACCGAGTTTGACATTCTGTATACACGTATGGTTTATGACATAAAATTCTACATGGGGTTGGGATACTATTATGGAGGAAGTTATACCGATATTGGTGGCTTTGCCACAAATACTGATACTAGTAGCTTTGCTGCGATATTATTACTGGCAGTTTTGCTGCGATATTGGTGTGTTGGCTGGGTGGGTCGACCTTTTCCCCACATGGTGTGTTGGTGGTTTAGAGTGGTGTGTTGGCTGGATTGGAATGGGTTACATTATTGTGTTGCATTGTTGCTACATTGGGCTAAGGCCCACTCTGTACTATTTTTGAATAGGGATCAGGCCCAGACTGGAATGTTCACTATGTTCTTATTATTGGGATTACACACTAAGTTTTCGTAAACTCACCCAACTGTTTATACTGTACAGGTAATCCCTAGGCGGATCGGTGTTGCGAGGGACTTCGAGATGGCCACTCTACTGCTCTTTTTTTTATTCGGCATTTATTTGCTATTAGATTTCGGTTTGGGTTTTGAATTATGTAATAAGGCCACTTAAATATTTTAGCTCTTAACTTGGGATTTTTTCTTATCATGAATTATATCTATTAAAAGTAGAACACGGTTTTCCAAAATGATAATTGTTTTCAAAACACTACGTTTCCACAACACTTTTAAAATGCTTCTGCAACAAACAGGGTTTTACAAGTAATGATGATTTAAAGTGAATAACGAATAGCTAAAATGATTTGAGTTCTAACAAAGAGGCTTAAATTTCCAAACGAGTTTTCATCAGTTAGACCAAGTTTTCGAAAAGCACTCCAATGTGACACACCAGATTCGGTCATAACATCTAGGCCGAGTTTGTGGTGTTACATTTGGTTATATCAGAGTCAAGTTGCAAAACTCCGCTGTGGTTTGGGTTTCTTTAGGACTTAAAATTTTGGAAAAAAATTATTTTTAAATGATTAGAAATGCTTGGAAATGTTTTACTGAATGTGTTGTACACTGAGTCTCTAGCACCGATTCTGTAAGTCATTTTGAAGTAGTTGCTTGTTTGCACTGAATGCAGTAAATAGAAATACTAAGATTTCTCAAGGTATTAGCCTGTATTGAAACACTCTAGTTAGAGTAAACTAAAACACTGGAATTTAGATTCTATACTTACTCTGTGTGTGTTCTAGAAATGTAGATTTTTAGGTTAACGGCAGCACTATATGGATTCTGAAGGTAAGCAAGGTCGCAAAGAGTTGCCTGTTTCACTAGATCCTGAGATTGTTCAGGAGACGGAGGTTAGGGTAGGTTTGCCAACTTCAGGTAGTGAGAACCAGGAGCTTGGTACTTAGGCACTGGCTCAGTTAGTAAGGGAGGTGTTGGAGAAAGTGTTTGAGGCTTGAGTTAAGGAGATTGGTGAAACACTTCAGGCTAGGTGTTTAGATTGTAAGAAGAAGAGAGATCACAGTTTTTTGAGGCTGGAGTCTCGTTCTGTAAAACGTGTTAAAACGCATCCCAACCTACCAACTTACGAGCATTATAAAAGGTATCATTCAGGTGAATGCCGGAGAAAGTCAAAAACATGTCTCAAATACGGGTTTAAGGAGCATTGGGTTCGGGATTGCCAAGTCTCTTTTAAGTCATGTATATTTTATTTGGGTGTGATGATTGGGATATAGAAATTGTATGCGGGTGATATCTATCTGCTCCGAAGGTTAGATGTTTTGGTTGTGTGTAAGAGGTTTCAAGTTCAAGTTAAAATGTGTTAGTGTTATTGGGATCAGAGTGTGCAGCAAGAATGTAGTGGTATAGTCTGGATTGTGCAACTGTTATGATAGTTGGAAATTTCGAGGACGAAATTTCTTTAAGGAGGGGTGAATTGTAACGCCCCAAATTTTGGCCTAGAAGTATTAGGCCTTGAGCATAGGAATAGCTAGGACACTGCACATAAGTATTTCGTTGTATAAGAAAATGACACAAATGCATGTCTTCTTCAGTGGTTAAGTGTTCTGGGAAGTGTCTGAGAAGTCCTGGGTTCAAACCTGGGCTTTAGCAAAAATTTTAATTTTAAGTGAATAAGGCCCTTGGTTCTAGGTAGTAGGCTTTTTTAATTAAATTAGGTAATATTTGACACAAATGAGCTTGTGGTCCTATGGTAAGTGGCGTGTGGTAGTTTCTGGAGGTCTGAGGTTCAAGCCAAGGCAATGTACTAGAGTATTTATTTTGCTACTCTTGCCGTGTAAGAAGCAAATGTGGTTTGAGACTCTGTTGAATGGAGTTTGACTCGGTCAGGAAGTGTTATGTAGAGGAAATCAAGGAGAGGATTATGAAGAGATTTTAGGAGAAAAAGAAGGAATTTGAGTGTTTGAAGGTGTTGTGCCGAAATTGGACTATAGACACACAAAATTTTGGCTGAGGTTGCTTTTCCCAAAAACTTAAGGCTTCTCAACTCTTTTTGTTCTTCCTCTTGTTTTTTTCTTACGGGTTTTTTTTTTGAAATTGGGGTTCTTTTCTTTTGTTTCTGAAGCCGACTTTTGCTGTTTGAAAGTACCTTTTTGGTCATAGTTGCTATGAATTTACTTCTTTCACCAAAACCGTTTGTCCACAATTTTCTTCTACTGCGCTCTTTGTCTCAAACGGCTTCCTTCTTAGCCGAATATCTATGGGTTGCTTGCCTCTTTGCCTCTTTTGGTTTTAGCCTGTGGTGACTGATCTATTCTTTGTTAAGTGTTATTGTTATTGTTGGAATCTAGAATCGGTTTCACAATTATCTTTGGTAAGTGTTATTATTGGTTCAATTGTGTATAGGAATTTTCTAATAGAGTATGTTGGAATCTCGGTCTGGGTGCAGACGATTTGTAAGAACCTTTAATCAATTTTTGGGAACGAATAAAGGGTGAGAAATTTTAATCGTTCAATCAAGGTAAGTGTCGAACTATAATTTGGATAAGTATTATTAATGGGAATAGTTACCCATTCGTTAAAGGACTGATTTTGGGGATATGATTGATTATAGGTTGGTGCTCATGGGAACTATGCTCTTGTCATTAGTAGGTGTGTATTCAGACACTGAATAGTTTACAGTATGGCAAAAGCTGAAAAGCAGAAAAACTAAAAAGTCGAAAAGTTAAAAGGCCGAAAGAATGGCCTTTTGGCCACATGCCCACGAATCGTGGGCGCAAGACTGTAAAGGTCACCATGGGCGTTCCCTTTGGTTTGGGCTATTCTAGGCCACATGGGCCAAAATGGTTCGTGTGGGCCCAATGGGCTTGTGGGCTCCACACGGATAAATTCCACAATATATGGTAGTCATTGGACTGGGCTGTGTAGTTCGCATGGTGTAATATCCCAAAATAGGGCCTAGTCTAAATAGTGGTTTCGAGACCACAAATTCGACATCAAAATATTTATTTTATGATTATTATGAGGCTTAGAATATGAAAATATGCATGTGTTAAAGTTTCATGAAGGAATTCTTTGAGTAAGTGCCCAATTGGAAAATTTGGGACTAAATTGAATAAATTGCAAAACATGGATTTTAGAAGTAATTTGTATGAAATTGCTTTGGGTTATGAATTAGAAGGTCTTGGAGAGTAATTTTCCCAATTTTTAAATTTTCGGACAAAATGGGCTTGCATGGATGAAATTTCAAACAAAGGGCCTTTGGGCATTTTCGTCATTTGGCGTTTAAGTGAAATAAAATGGGAAAAATGAACCAAAAATCAGCCATTCTTCTTCTCCATGCTGCCGAAATTTCTAGGGTTTTCATAGTTAGGGTATTCAAGCTTTTCAAGCACATTAGTAAGTGTTCCCAAGCCCCGTTTTTAATGTTCTTCGTAATTTTGAAGTCGCGATAGCTTACTCTCTCCATTTCTACCCATATTTCATGCTAGGGTTCATGTTTAAAAATTTACCCATGCATGAGTTACTTGTATTTTGATGTTTTATGAAGGAATTTGAAAGTTTGAAGAGTGTTAAACAACTTTTCCTAGGTGATTTTCATGAAAAACCCCTAAATGGACCTTTTTGTAAAAGTTGTAAAATGTGTGGTAAAAATGTAAAAATAATGGAAAATGTGGGTTACCATAAGAGGGAAAAGTGTTCGGCTAGGCTTGAGTAAGGTAGAAATTGCATGTGTTTCATTATTCGAGCCTAGGGACTAAATCGTAAAAATATCAAAGGATGAGAGTTGGACTTCTGATGTATAATGTGGGATATTAATGATATAATTTTGTTGTTATAGACCCTGAGGAACAAATTTCGGAGGTCGATCCAGGTAAACACAAGGTTTCGGAATAACTGAAACACAACTCCGAAATAATTACCAGGTAAGTTCGGATAACTTAAAGTAAAGCCCTAATATGCATAATTGTATGATTTATGAATGCATAATGATTGCATTTATTATTGGCATGAAATATCATAGAAATGCATATTTGATGGAAACATGTGAAAAATGTCTCGGTTGAGGTTAAGAAAAGGAATTCGATGGTAACCCGTAATTACATGTGATTTGAGATCCTCCATGTGTTGCAGTAAGGATTTAGTCCGGACGAGTAATCCGTGATCTCAAGTATGAAAAGGATCTAGCCCGGACGGGTGTTCTTTGAATGATCGAGCCTCCCATATGTATTACAGATTTAGCCCGAACGGGTAATCTAATATGGGGTCTGAATTTAGCCTGGACTAGTAATTCAGATCCAAGTTTATTAAGGGTGTTTGTCATTATAAGGAATTTAGCCTGGACTAGTAATCCCGCCATAGAATGTGAGGTTCGCGGGAGTGCATATATGTGAAATGATCATTCGTAAGAATTGACGGGTAATGGGTATTCCATCTAGATTTCCTAGAAACTCAACGGGATTAATATGATGTATATTAATAAGATGATGAATAATGAGCTCACCTACATAAATTACATAATGCTTTGTTGTGTGACTAAATTACATGATGCTTTGTTATGTGACTAACTCATTGATTGAGTGCATGTGATAGGAAATCATTTCATGATTGATGATTTCATGATTTAAATATGGATGTATGATAATTACTCGGTAAGTTCACTTTCTGGTTATTCAAGCTTACAAGCATGTCAATGCTTAGTCCTCTCTTTTTCCCTATTTCACAAAGCTCGAGGACTCATAAGGACTAGAAGACGATTGGAGAGTCGACACACTATCAACTAATCAAGCTTTGGTATAAAGACATTTTTATTTTGTTCAATGGCATGTATAGGATTTTTGAGTATTTTGTTATATGTGTCATTTGATTTTCCAAATGAAGGCATGTAAAAATATGTTTATCTTTTTGTATATGGCCATGAAAATTTGACTTAATTGAGGTAGGCTATGAGCTATGAATTTTTGTAGGTTTTATTTACAATTGATGGGTTCTTACCAATTAGCAATGAGTTACATGAATGAGCCAATTTCAGATGAATTAAAGTGACATGGAAACCCATAAACACTAAATGGGAAATAACCTTTCATGTATGAAACCAATGATATGAGGTCTCCAAACTATTAGTTTTATCAAGATTATTTATAAGTGTATAATCATGTTTTCCTTCAAACTTGGTAACTACTAGGTATAAAGAGTAGAAAGGGGTGACTTAAGGCTTGGAAAATAGCCTATTAGGGTCCACATGGTCAGACACACGGGCGTGTATCTAGGATGTGTGTGACACATGGTTCCATCCCATGGGAGTGGGCTGTGGCCGTGTGTCTCCTGCACTTAGAATTTTAAATAAAAAATGCACTCGAGTAGGCCACACGGGCGTGTGTCCTTGCCTTGTCTAAAAGACAGTGTTGCCCATGGGTAGGCAGCACGGGTGTGTGCCACGGCCGTGTTGATAAGTCAGTGTTGCACACAGCCGAAGGGCATGAGCATGTCCTAAGTCACACAGGCGTGTGAGTCCACACGGCCCATCTACACGGGCGTATAACACTATAAGATAAGGAAAATTTTCCAAGGTGTTCAAAGTTTATCAAACATTCTCGGTTTTATCCCTCGCTGCCTCTAAACATGTTTTAGGTATCGACAGCCTGTTTAAGGGAAATGATATACACGTTTGAAAAGTTTTAAATTAGAGCGCAACTTAGTGACTTGATGTAATATGTTTATGAACGTGAAATCCCAGTAACGCCTCGAGCCCTATCCCAGCGTCGGATACGGGTGAGGGGTATTACACATGGCCTTAGTAAATTTTGGGCTTGATGGACCTCACTGGTGTGTAGGCCTACTTGGGCCGCATAATGGGCCTCGAGCCCATTTACACTGTTAGGACTGTTAAGCTTACGTGAGTCATTCAAGGCGACTATAACCTTCTGATGGGTCGATATGTGTACCTAGACCCCAAGGCAGGTAAAATGACCAAAATACCCTTATAGGGTAAAATGACTATTTTACCCCTCGAGGGTAAATAACTGATCTGTGCTATGATTTGACTGTACTGAGTATGACATTCTGTATACGCGTATGATTTATGACATAACATTCTACATGGGGTTAGGATACTATTATGGAGGAAGTGTACTGTTACTCGTAGCATTGCCACATATACTGTTACTGGTGGCTTTGCCACATATACTGATACTGACAGCTTTGCTGCGATACTGTTACTGGCAGCTTTGCTATGATATTATTATTGGTAGCTTTGTTGTGATATTATTACTGGCAGCTTTGCAGTGATATTGGTGTGTTTGGCTGGGTGGGTCGACTTTGTCCCCACATGGTATGTTGGTGATTTGGAGTGGTGTGTTGGCTGGATTGGGATGGGTTGCAATATTGTGTTGCATTGTTATTGCATTGGGCTAAGGCCCACTCTGTACTGTTTCTGAATAGGGCTCAGGTCCAGACTGTGATGTTCACTGTTTGTTTATTATTGGGATTACGCACTGAGTTTTCGTAAACACACCCAACTATTTATACTGTACAGGTAATCCTTAGGTGGATCGATGCTGCGAGGGACTCAGAGATGGACACACTACTGCTTATGTTTTCTTTTATTCGGTGTTTATTTGCTATTAGATTTTGGTTTGGGTTTTGAATTATGTAATAAGGCCTCTTAACTTTTCTAGCTCTTAACTTGGGATTTTTGCTTATCATGAATTATATCTGTTAAAAGTAGAACGCGGTTTTCCAAAATGATAATTGTTTTCAAAACACTATGTTTCCGCAACAATTTTAAAATGCTTCCGTAAAAAAATAAGGTTTTACAAGTAATGACGATTTAAAGTGAATAATGAATAGCTAAAATGATTTGAGTTCTAAGAAAGAGGCTTAAACTTCCAAACGAGTTTTCATCAGCTAGAGGAAGTTTTCAAAAAGCACTCCAATGTGACACACCAGATTAGGGCATAACGTCTAGGCCGGGTTTGGGGTGCTATATTCATCTAGAGCAAATACTGCTATATATGACATGATTAGCTTTGGTTTCCATAAAAAAATTTCAGCTTTAAATCTTTCTTTCAACCAAGAGTAATGGAATAATGTTAGGGGATTTTCTAATCCCCTAACATTCTAGCCTAAGATAATCATAATTGTGAGGGAGGCTGATCAGGGATAGCCTACCTCAACCCATTTGGACAATTAGGATCAAAAGAAATAAGAATAACAAAAAAAGCAATAGGAAAAATAGTTGCTGAAACACTAACATCATTATCAGCAACAACAAGTTTAGTAGGAGTTGGATGATTTAGAGCTTGTGGAATCAGATTTGTAAAAGGAGTAGAAGAATTTGTGAAGTCGAATGGAATTTAGGTGGTACTATCACTAAAAGGAGAAAAGCTTCTCTTAACAAGACGGGAGTGTTGTTGCATTAGAGCTTTCACCTGTATCTTATGGTTTTTTTATTAAACACAAAAACTAGATTCATCAATAGCCTTAACATCCAGCTTTGCCCCGTTTTCATTGATGTCAGCTTAAGGAGATGAAATTCTATCAATAGCAGCATTTTTTGAGTCATAAGCGCACACAATACGTTTGTTTTTGGACTCATAGTGACCCCAAGAAGTGTTAGAGTTAGAATAAGGAGTCAGACAATTTCCACTTATGAATTGTTATGATGATCCGTTAGGACTAAAATTGTTACAAGAAGTTCCCTTTAAGTATGGAGATTAAGGAATAATTGAAGGGTTAAGTTCAAAAAAACCATAAGTTGTAAGCCTCTAGTAAAAAATCAACAAAACTTGGTGATTGATTTTGGGACGTGGTTGAGATCCAATTCTGGTTCGATTGGATTAAAATTAGCTGGTTTGTTAGTGGAAGAAAAAATTATTATCAACGGATGATTTCTATAGGGTTAACTATTGAGCATGAAAGGCTATAAATAGCAAAGAAATAATTTCTCGGGGAGAAATCTTCTCATTTCTATTCCATTTCTTCTCTTTTTTATCTTCTTCTTTGGTTGCTCCAAAGAAGAGAATGTCAAGGAAAGCTTTACATGGAGCGATTATCATGAGGTTTGAGTTGGAAAAGTGGAGAATCTGGTGAATCGATAAGGTTTCAAGTTCTTAAGTGATTTTATGTTTAAGAAATAAAGTTAAGAATTTACAGAATCTTGAGAGGGTTCTGTGTGATTTTAGAAATTTGAGTTTCTAAAAAAAAAAATTCTAAGCTCAACTCATGATTTTGGGTTATAATGCTTAGTTTCCAGTGAAATAGAAGCTCTGGCGTTTGAAAAAGCTAAATGTTGGAGGCAAGAGTAATCAAGTAAGTTTTTTTACTCCATTTCTGGGATGTTGTATGACTGGTATGAATCTAAGTTAAGACCAGAATGAGTTCTATGATGATGTATGATCTCCATTGTTTAAGAGTGATACATATGCACATAGTTAAATAGGTAATTGAATTTTCACAAGTGTGTCTTTATGCATAAAACGCATGCGGTAACACAATTAAGTTTGGCGTGCTCTATTTTTTTATGTTTTCGTTCTCATGTGCATATGCTTGCGTGTTTATAAACTATGGAATACGGAGGGAAATTATTGACAAGATAGATAAAGATAGGACTTAGGAATGGAAATTCCATTAGATACTGCCATGTGGTGTGGCTAAATGCAAATTGTGATGTGTGAAGCTCCGGGCCTTGTGGAGGGAACATTACAGTGTTTAAGCATCAAGTTTAGCAATGGTGAAATGGAGGAATAAGTGAATGGATAAGGAAAATGGATTTCCTATTACGTATCGCCATACGGTGTTTTTGAGTGCAAATTGTGATGTGCGAAGCTCTGGGCCTTGCGGAGGGGATACTTCAGTGTTTGAGCATCAAGTTGGATATGAGATGGATCAATATTGATGATTATTAGGTTCAATAGCACAACACTGTGATAGTAGCCAATAGGCTCTATGGGGCAACACTACGATGGTGATAAAGACCTACGAGGCGACAATTCAAAAAAGGTCTTATGTGTAAGACCATAGCTCGGCCATAACAATCAATAGAGTTCACAAGAATAAGAAACACGGGGTAATCTGTCGAGTTAGTAAACACGGGGTTTATGATGTATAATACCATATCTCGACTATGGCAACCTAGAGAGAATGCCAGGACATTAAACATAGGGATTACAGGTGTCAGACCTTAGCTCGGCTAGGACAACATATAGAGTCTTCTGAGACATTAAAAGTAGGGTAGTCCACTAGGACATTAATCACTGGATGGATTACTAAGACGATAATTATGGAAAATTTACAAACATGGAAAAAGGTTTAAAGGAAAATGTCAAAGTTGTTGAGCCATAGTTAACAAGTGGATTCTGAAGAATACTTCAAACAAGGAAAAGGTAACAAAAATAGGATCAGTTTGCTAGATCAAAAAATAGAAAAGTCATGGGGCACATTTATGGTAACCCAGCAAGATTTAGACATGAGAAAGGATGTGCCAATAAAGCATATATTATAGGCAAATGAAAGAAGACCCATTTGAGGATTGCAATTAAGGATTCGCCATTAAGAAACGCCAAAAGGTACTCAGAGAAACTTATTAAGGTAGGGGTTTGATCACAAGTATCCCAGATTGTCTATTAGGTAAAGAGAGGTTAATTAGAACCCATTGAAAGAAAGAGGTATGAAGAAGGAGAACCTAAGTGACAAATACATCTGTTAAGACTATTCCTCTATAAGGAAAATTTATTGCGAGATATCCACTAAGGAAATGTTCCATAAGAAACCTTCATATAAAGGAAACCAGGAACTAGAACAGTTATACATATAATAGTTCGTTAAAAAACTGTAAGTCCAATACAGATGGATTTGTTATACCTTAGAAGTAAGGTATCGTGAATAAGTAGGGTTACAAGGAAGTGATATAGTAACATCTTAACCCGAGTAAAAGGGCAGAAGTGGGTAGGATAAAATAGGGTTAAGTCTTTCAGAATAGCATGGATTTACACTAGCAGTCTTATTAGAGGACTGTCAGGAATTATGCCAGTGTTTTATAAGAATAAGAGAATTAGAAAAAAGGAAAACATGTAAAGGAAGTTTCATTTAGGAATGTGAGAATCTGCAAGTATGATGAAATGACTAGGAATAGCCACAACATGTTGATCGGTCATAAACTGAGCAAGTAATGTTCACTAAATGATCGGTCTGCCAAGAAAAAAATATGAGAAATGTCTCAGAGTCCACCACCTCGAATGAAGCATGAAAGTCTAAACCAATAGATAGTTGCGTGTTTGTTCCCTTTAAGTTAAAGCCTTGCCAAGATGGGGTTTAGTTATGTTTTGTATATACAACATCAAAGAAACTCACTAGGTTCATTCAAACTTACAAGGGCTTGACATGTGCTTGCAAGGTTTCCAGGATAAGGAACTCGACGAGGGACTAAGCCAGGCCATGTTAGATTCAGGATCAATTTCAGTAAGTTTTCATAAACATAGGAAAGGGGTTAAATTTAAAGGCTTCACCTCGGGGGTAGAATGTATTGCATTTAAATAGTTCCCGTATAATTTGAAATTAGAGACAACAAATAGTTTTATTTTAAATTTAAGTTTTCTGATGTAAAGAGTATTTATTGTTACTTAATAAAGTTGGTACTCAAGCGGTTAAGTTTAAAAAAAAATTATTAGTCTAACCTAATTCATTTTTGGCACCCTATACCTAGATTCGGTGATCTGGTCGGGTGAGGGTGTTATGAAAATTCTCTAGACTAAGAACATCATTAGGCTCTAACTTAATTCAAAAATTGGAATAGTCTTGGGCCTATTAAAGGCTTTAATCTCAACATGGTTAGTTCCAACAATTAAGTCAATATTGATTTCATCAAAAGAGCCTTGAATATTTTGGTCATCAACATAAATAATAAAATTAAAAGGATTTCTCGTAAAAGAATTTCCCAAAATAGCAGTGTAACGCTCTCGATCAGATCCAAGTCTTGGGTGTTACATCCTTATTACAGATATAACTTAAAATTTCTTTGTTATTCATTAATGTAAACGTCTATCTTTATAAGACAAAATCTCTTATTAGTGTACATTGAAAGGTTACTTATACATTTATCCTATGTACAAATGACTATCTATGGCTACTACAAAGTTCCTTGTAAAAAATTACAAAGTGTGGTTATTATTTCGACTCAATAAACTTCCAGACTTTCCTACTTTATCTCTTAGTCTAGTGGGTATACTTTGGGACACTACTTAATGAATTTCAATGCAGACTTAGACATGCCACTTGATTTCTTCTTTATGTATAACAGCCTAGTGGGCCCCTTCCTTGGTGTAGCCTTTAGATCGTCTCTCGACGTACATTTCTTTACATACCTGAAAGCAAAAAAAAAATTGTAATCTCATAAGAACTTAGTGAGTTAAACCTTAAGATACCTTTTTCATTCATTCTACATTGCACATGCTGTTTTGCGCATCCTTGTTGTATTTCTTGGCCTTTCTAACTTTTTTGCAATACATTACTAAGGTTACCCTTATTCTTCCTTTAAAGCCATTTTCCTTCTCTTGAGCATACATCTCTTTACCTTCTATATCCTTTCTTAGATATTATCTTTACATGATCCTTAACATCTTCACTTACCTTATTATTAAACTTAATACCTTATTCCATAATTACTAGTCTTATCATTATCTTCGGGCGGGGTAGATTGCAACCAATATTTAACTCAAAATTAACCCTTATATTCCTTACTTTAGTGCACTCTCTATTCTTAATCTTAACTCACATCTTTGTCTCGTCATGTAATCTAGCACACACTAGCCTTTCTATTCATCCTTTGTAACTATACAAGGTTCATCATTCATTCAATGGCTGCCCAAAGGTGTTTTGTTTAGATGGTCATCAAGAGATCTATTCATCAAATTTTGTCACGAAGGCATCCTTTTAACATAGTTTGCCATAAGGCATTCCTTTAATAGAGATGATCAAAAAGGCATCCTTTTAATAGAGATAGCCACATAGAAATTCTTTTAATAGAGATAGCCATAAAGGCATCTTTTGAATAGAGATAGCCTCAAAGGCATTCTTTTAACAAAGATAGCCACAAACAAACATAGCCAAAAAGGATTCCTTATAACAAATTTTTTCATAAAGGCTTTTTTATAATAGAGTTTGCCACAAAGGCTTTTTTATAATACAGATCACCATAATGGCTCTCTTATAACAAAGATCACGACAAAGGATTTCTTATAGTAGAGATCACCATAAATACTTCCTTTTAGAGATAGCCACAAAGGCATCCATTAAGAGTTCACAGGAAGGTGGGAATTGTTAGAGTATGCCCAAAGACCAATCATGAGAAGATTGTAATAACATACTTATTTTACCTCGTTTATTAATATAAGGCACAACCATTATTATTTCAGTTTGTCTTTTTTGTATATAAATAAACTGTTTTCTAATAATGTGTAATGCCCTAAAATATTCAATTTTGTTTCTGTGAATTCCATCACAAATATGTATCCGCTTCAGTGGCTAAGTGTTTTGGGTGTGTGTATGAGGTCTTGGGTTCAAGTTCCACTTTCTGGAAATTTTTGCTTTTTTTGATCATAGCCTATCCCTTGGCAGTTTGGCTTATATTCTATTGTTAGTAAAATAATATCAGAATGAGCCTGTAGGTTCGAGTGGTAAGATGTTGGCTTGCCTTCGGGTCTCGTCTTCAAATACCTATAGGAGCGTGAATGTTAATTTTTGTGTCGATTGTGTGATAGATTTAGTAGGTTAGTTTGTTAGTGGGATAATGTGGGGGTTGAGATATTGTGGGAGTTAATTTAATTTTAATTTTATTTCTCTTTTCCTAAAACAAAAATAGTTTCCTCCCCTAGTTTTGACGTTCTTTTTCTCTGTTTCCTATTTTTTTTAGTTCTTCCTTTCTTTCCTTTCTTTTGCAAAAGTTCTACTATTTCTCCCCATTTCAATTCTGGTTGTCATCGTTGTGCTTTTGGGGTTCTTGATTCGTGTTGATTAGGGAGATTTGTGTTAGTAGTTCATTTCAGTATTGCGTTGTGGGAGATTTCAATTTTGTTGTAAGGAATCCATTAATTGTGTTCGTTAACTCTCGTTTAGGGGAAAGGCAAGAGGCGGCTGGTACTCCCTTGTTTATTTGAGTGTTATGTGCTCGACTCGTTGGTGGTAAGTGATTTACGTAATTTAGTTTTGAGAGGTGTTTATCGGAATCAATTCTTAGTTAAATTCGTAAATTGATTGCTAATTGGTCATTGGGATGTTGCTTCTTAGTTTTCATAGGACTCAGGATTACTCTACCATCAACATTGAACCAAGTGTGCAACGAAAAAAATGAGAAAACAAGGTTCAGTGAAAGTCGAAAAAGTGGCGCCACATGGGCATGTGCTCGGCCATGTGGCTAGCCGTGTGCAACACACAACC
Organism: Gossypium hirsutum; assembly: GCF_007990345.1. Lineage (NCBI taxonomy): Eukaryota > Viridiplantae > Streptophyta > Magnoliopsida > Malvales > Malvaceae > Gossypium > Gossypium hirsutum. The sequence continues at coordinate 34,485,665 of NC_053433.1, read as the reverse complement.
TTGTAATGGGTGAATGTGTGGCCGTGTGAGCCACATGGGCTAGGCTGATTTGGACGTATGGGCCCTCATGGGTAAGGCCAATTTAGGCATCTGGGCTACACGAGCATCTGGGCCCAAAATTTTGAAATTTTTCCTAGGGTCGCACGTGTCATTTCCATTGACTGTGGACCTTCCGTACGTCGATAAGGGCTAACAAAACCCTAATACATGAGATCTGTTAATTTGATAGACTGGTTGAGTTTAGGAAAACTGATATCTATATCTGATTAATTTGCATAAGTATGCATGATACCTATATAAAAGCATGTTAATTCTGTTATACTCGTTAATCTGTATTCTATATCTATGTATAGGGTGGGATTTGTATATGTGGAGGAAGTGTTCTGTAAGACAACATATCACCGATATACTGGCAGCTTGTCTACATACTATTCTGATAAGTATTGTTTAGACATTATGTGGTGTGTAGGGATGGGTGGGTGTTTTATACCCAACATGGTGTGTTGGGATGGGCGGAGATGGTGTGTAAAGAATGGGGGATAGGACTCTGTATATCCACACATTTTAAAAATTTGATTTTGATATAATCTGACTCTGTTAGGGACTCACGTTCGGTTCTGTTCTGAAATACTGGAAATCTAAATTTTATGCATGTATATTTCCATGAGTTACACATTGAGATTTTAAAAACTCATATCTATTTGTCTATTCTGCTCAGGTAATCCTCAGACATAGGTGGGTTGGTGCAACGAAGGCTCAGCAGTGACCACCAGTATATATACTATCTTTTAATTATCGGTCATATTTTATAAGTCTGTTTCTTTCTTGAGAGTTTTGTAAATTTTGGACTCTCTAAACTTTTAGACAGTTTGTTTTAAATTTTTTTATTAGGATGCGTTTGTGATTTCTAAACTGTGATGATTGACAAAACCTGACTTTACACAAACAAATGTTTGTTAAAAGCACGAAATGGGTTTCCAAGATAATAATAGGTTTTAAGATTTCTGTAAGAAATTATGTTTCAATAATGAATATGTAAGTGAATATAATTTTCAAAGTTTGAATTCTTTTTAACAAGTAACCATACAAGGTTTTTATCAAAGTGTCAATAGTTTCAAAACCCTCCCGCATAACACTCCCTGCTTCGGCCATAACGTCTAGGTCGGGTTTGGGGTGTTACATTTAGTTGCATCAGAGGCAGGTTGCAAAACTCGAGCTATGAATTTTGAGTTCAAAATTGAATATTAAAAAGAAACGGTTTGCAAATTAGTTTGTTTTCATGAGTAAATTATGTGGTACACTGAGTCTCTAACCTTGATCCTGTAGGTACTTCTAAACTTAGAAATACTGTTGTTAGAATTGTCTGAAACTATACTGATTTAGTTAGAAACTAAGACTTTTGAAATGTTTTTAAAATTTTTGATAAATATCTGAAGCATAAAACATTTGCTAATAAACATTGAAACTGATGCATAAAATTTTATAATGTAAATAAAACTTGAAATAATGAGTGCTCATGGAACTCGTGGTCGAGGTACTTGTGGGCGCAATGGGCGTCGTAGGGGGACTCGAGCTGAGTCTTCTTCTTTGGGCAGTATGCCAAATCTAGACACAAGTGAGATATTGTTTCATCTATTATTGAGACTGGGTCTCAAAGCCACTCAGCTGGGGACAACGCATTGTCCCAGGCCATGTTGAGAGCTTTGGAGAAGGTCGCTCATGTAAGGGACATTATGCACGTGATTGATTGTTTTATGGAATGATGTACGTTTAAGTCTGATAACGCCTAAAACCCTGTCTTGGCATCGGATATGGGTAAGGGACTGATGGTCGTGAAACTAACTAAAAATTTGACTTAAGGTAATCATTCTTATCGAACAATAGTATAGGTATGGTGAGATCAGAAATATTGTATCCACGAGGACTAAAAGTACTAGTAATTATTATTTTTTTATTATCTAGCCTAAAAACTAAGAGAATGTTTACCTCAAACTAATTATCTAATTAGCTAAGATTACGACAGAGATTAAGGTTTAGGTTGGAAAATACTTTTGAAAAACTGATTAAGAAGACAATATCCAAGAAAGAATCCATTTAAACTTCACTTATTACCTTTGAATTAGATGATTTATTCACTTGACTTATTCCGTAGAAATCCTTGATTTATGTTAATATCCCTTTCAAGACTAAAAACCATTGACTCTTGGTTGATTAATTGTCTTTCTAATTAAAACCCTTATAGTCGCATTAACTCGATCTACAGATTTCTTTATTAGATTTGACTCTAATCTGGCAGATTTATGTCGTCCTATCTCTAGGATTGCATGCAACTCTACTTAATTATGAATGATCTACTCTTCAACAGGGACTTTTCCTTCACCGAATAAGCACATCAAAAGCCTGAATTAATATCCTGGAATATTAAAGCAAGGATTAAAACTCACAAATAAGAATAAGAACAAATATTTATCATATAAATCAAAAAGTAATAAAATTCGTCTTAGGTTTCATCTCCCTTAGGTATTTAGGGAGTTTAGTTCATGATAATAATGGAAAACATCTCAAAGTATGGAAAACAACAAAACATAAAGAAACCCAAAGTACTTTTAGGAAATTGGATGGAAATCTTCAGTCTTGATGTAGATCCTACCTCCGAGGTGATTCAAATGGCTGTTCTTAAGTACTTCCCTGCCTTCTACTCTCCGTCTCCCTTAATCCTCTTCTAGGGTGTTTATATAGGCTTTCGAATGCCCAAAATAGCCCAAAATTAGCCTTTTTCGAGTAGAACTAGACTTGGGCTCAATAGGGACACGGCTGTGTGCCACGCCCGTGTGAAGGTGCTCAGGCCGTGTGCAATCCTGACTTCTATTAATGTTGACACGTCCATGACACACAGGCGTGTGGTCTACCCGTGTGTCACACACGGGCGTATGGGTCACCCCTGTGGAAGTGCCTAAGCCGTGTGAAACACTGATTTAGGCCCAATTTGTCCGTTTTTGTCCCATTTCTTGATCCGAGTATAAAACCTGAAATCGAAGGATTAGGAGTATCAAATGCAATGAAACCAAGGAAAAATCATCCATAAATATGCCAAGCATGGGGTAAAATTATGTATATATTATGGTTTATCAAATATCCCCACACTTAAGCATTTTCTTATCCTCAAGAAAAATCCTCAACTCACAATTAAAATAAATCCTTCTCAACTTATAATTCTCATCAATAATGTTCGAAATAATCCACAAGTAATCATGCCTTAAAAGCTTAACTATAAGAACATTAAAGTTTCAAACAATCCAAATTGAGCATTTCAAACATAAAATCATAGGTATCCCTCTTTATCTAAGTAATCACCTTTAATTACAAATTAACAAGGTTGACATCCTCACTAATGATTCACTCAAATCACTCATAGTGTTAAAGGTTCAATAATTAAGCACTCAATAGCCAGACATGAAAAGTTAGTACCATAGGCTTGCATGAAAATCAAATCTCCACCACTATAATAAAATGATACACAAATCAAAAGGTCTTTACCAGGGTTGTAATGGGGCTTGGGTTAAAGGTGTGGATAAAGGCTGCAAAAGAGTGTTAGAATCGAGATTAATTTAATATATTACCAAACTTAGAAAAAAAAAAGCTAATCACTGAAGTACAAAAAAAGTGCCAAAATTTGAACTATCCGAAACTAATGATGTGAGCTTTTCTCAATTTAACAACTTTAACTTATCCAAGCTCTTTAGAACAATATGTAACTGAATGAATATAAATATACATTTTTTTCAGAATAAGAACAAATAAAAATAATAATTCAACAACTAAAAGGGACAAAAATAATTAGGTAATTAATCAAATTAAATCTCGATAAAAAAAGGGAGTCAATAAAAAAGGGAGAAATTCTTAACGAATCAAAAAAGGTTATGTTGTGGGTTAATATTAAGGGAAAAATCAAGAAATAATAGTTAAGGCCCAAAGGGGTTCTGTAACACCCCGAACTCGAGACCGTCACCGGAGTCGAACACGAGGTGTTAACAGACTTTTAAAAAAATTTCCAGACACTGCCAATCTGCGTAATAGTCGTTTTAAAAATCATATCTTGCGTTCAGAAACTCGGAATCCAGTTCTGTAAATTTTCCCTGAAACTAGACTCATATGCCCATCTAAATATTTTTTTCTAGAATTTTTGGTCGGGCTAATTAGTACATTTTATTAGTCAAATTCTCCCATGTTACAGGGATCGACTACCCTGCCTTTGCGCATTACGACTTGGATATCTCCCTGTACAGGGCTTCAATACTGATGCCGTTTGTTTCTATAGAAACTAGACTCAGAGAGGAATCTATACATATATGGCTTGACTCCTAATTATCTCTGATTAATTTATAATGAATTTCTAAATTCGGAACAGGAAATCCAGAAACCGTTCTGGCCCTGTCTCACAAGAACCTGAATATCTCTTAACATACTGTCCGTATGATTGTTTTGTTACTTTCCTATGAAAATAGATTCATCAAGGTTCGTTTACATAATTTATTCACTATTTAATTCCATTCCTACTATTTTTAGTGAATTTCCAAATCTACATCACTGCTGCTGTCAGCATCTGCCTTTAAGGTAGACTTTACCTATTTCATAGTTTCCATGATTCAACAAGCCCTTTTTGCATAAGTAGCACAATTTATGATAGTGATTAACCATTCCCATGGCCAATCCTTATCAAGCCTATCCACACCTCTCAATAACCATATCCATACCAAATGGTTATAACATTACACTCAAACATATGTAAGCCATTTTCGCATGGCTAACCAAAATTATACAAGTCCAAAGGGTCCATGACCCACAACAAACGAGTAGTCCTATACATGCCATTTCGAAGTTCAACCAAAATTGTACCAAAAGGGGGCTTTGATAGTGTGGGCGACTTTGACTTCAAGATCCCGAGTTCGATAGCTGGAGAACCAAATCTATAAAATAGAGGAGCAATGAAACGGAGTAAGCAATTTATGCTTAGTAAGTTTTGAGCAAGGAATTCCAGCACAACAAAAGTATAGCATTCATATAGCTAAACGGATAATTTCATATGCACAAACTTTCGATATCATACTTGCTTCACATTACCAACCCTTATGTACATACACAAAAGATCAACTTAGCCAAAGGCCGGTAGCTCGTTTATCAACTGAGCGAATACTTATTTGTAAGGGCTCACTAAATTCAAGCACATACGAAACATACCTCAATGTTGGGATGTTTCTAGAGTATTAACTGAAATTTTTACAGCAAGATCATTCATTCCCAAATCACGTACCTTCGGAATTTAACCGGATATAGCTCCTCGTTCAAATGCCTTCGGGACATAGCCCGGTTATAGTAACTCGTACAAATGCCTTCGGGACTTAACCCGGATTTAGTAACTCGCACAAATGCCTTCGGGACTTAACCCGGATTTAGTAACTCGCACCAATGCCTTCGGGCTTAGCCCGGAATTAGTATCTCGCACAAATGCCTTCAGATCTTAGTCCGGATATGGTCACTTAGCACAAAGCCTTCGGGACTTAGCCCGGACATCATTCAAATAACCATGCACATTTAACAATAAATCATGGCACATTCGTATTTTATTTTCGTTAGCAAAACTCAAACACAAGACACTTATCATTCTTGCAATTTCAGCTCAATAGCCACACACAAAGAGCATGATTTTGATTTGCTTAAAACATGATCTAATCAAATCTTAATTTAAGCTCTCTTACTCAAGAACTTACCTCGGATGTTGTCGAACGATTCCGATGACTATTCGACCACTTTTTCCTTCCCTTTATCGGATTTAGTTCCCCTTTACTCTTGAGCTTAGTTAAACAAATAAATTGATTTAATCATTTGAGCATCGAAAAGAGGAACACAAGGCACTTAGCCCATATTTATACATTAGACATTAAAGTCACATATGTACGGAATCATGAATCAAACTCAACATTTTAGCTAATTTTCCCCCTTGGCCGAATTTTCTAAGCCAAGACAAAAGCATCAATATGCTTGCCTCCAACCGAATACATGCAACACCAAATCTTCTTCCTATGGCCGAATATGCATGTCTATGTTGGGGCCGATTATATGCTTAATACTTCCTACAAGTATGGTTACTTGTATTGATTATAAATATCATCTTGTTTCAAGTTCAAAACTTGGCTAATACACACATATATACACTAGTAAAGCATCCTCTCCCTTTCCATCAATTTAACACATGCATTGCTCATTAACATACAAAAGTTATATTTGGCCTTAGCACACAACTTGCTAGCCTATTCTTCCCCATCTAGCAACCAATGCACATATGTGCTCACTCAAAAATGCTAAAAAGGAGATTCAAGAATCATCAATCCACCATCACATGCATCATTAACAAGCTTCATATTTAGCATGCAATGGCATTAACACAAAATCCACCTAGGCCGAATATCATCCCCATGACATAGCAAGGATTTGAACCATGGGCTAATTAGAACTCAAGCTAGCAACTAAAAACATGCATGAATCTCATGGCACAACCTCAAACATACCTTAATCTAGATATAAGTATGGCCAAACCTCCTCCTAATCCTCTTCCAAATCAAACATGAAGCAAGAACTCCTTCCTCCTTCCTTAGAATTTTCGGCCAAATGAAGATGAAAAAGGATGAACAAAATTTTCTCCTGGCTTTTCTTTAACTCACGGCAATGGGGGGGGGGGGAAGACAACCACACACATTTTTTTTTCCATCATATTCCCTTTCATTATTTTATGCCCATGCTTCTTATTTTATTTTTCCTAACATACCTCACTAACATAACATGTTTGTGACATGTTTCCACTCATGATGCACTAACACAACATGTCCATGACATGTCTTGCCCATCACACTTGGTCTACCATGCTTATCATGGCCGGCCACTACTCATTAGGGGGGGAATTTGACATGCAAGTCCCCCCTTTTTCCACATGCACTAATAGGTCCTTACGCATTGACCTATCACATTTTAAAATTTTCTCACATAAGTCCTATTGACTAAATTCACATGCAATCGACTAAATCGATGCTTGAAATTTTCACACATTCATAATTACATATTCTAGACAATAAATATCACATTCAAACATTTCGGTGACTCGGTTTAGCGGTCCCGAAACCACTTCCCGACTAGGGTCAATTTTGGGCTGTCACAACTCTCCCCCACTTAAGAAATTTTCGTCCCCGAAAAGCTTACCGGTAAATAGGTTTGGGTATCGTTCTTTCATCGAGCTCTCGGTTTCCCAAGTAGTTTCCTCGATCCCGTGTTTGAGCCATAACACCTTCACTAACGGATCCCTTTTGTTCCGCAACTCCTTTACTTCACGAGCTAGGATACGCATCGGTTCTTCTTCATAACTCATATCGGCTTGAATTTCAACCTCTGATGGGCTAATTATGTGCGATGGATCAGATCGATAGCGTCGAAGCGTCGAAACATGAAAGACATCGTGAATCTTTTCAAGCTCAGGGGGCAAAATCAATCTATACGCAACCGGACCAACTCGTTCTGAGATTTCGTACGGCCCAATGAATCTCAGGCTCAACTTGCCCTTACGGCCAAATCTGAGTACCTTTTTCCAAGGCGAAACTTTAAGGAACACTTTATCTCCCACCTGATACTCAATGTCCTTTCGTTTCAAATCCGCATATGATTTTTGACGATCTGTGGCTGCTTTCAGACTTTCACGGATTACCTTTACTTTCTGTTCGGCATCCTTAATCAAATCAACTCCGAAAATTTTACATTCACCGAGCTCGGTCCAAAACAATGGTATACGGCATTTACGACCGTACAAAGCCTCGTAAGGTGCCATCTTAATACTTGATTGAAAACTATTGTTGTAAAGAATTCAATCAAAGGTAAATACCGTTCCCATGAACTACTGAACTCGAGGATGCAACATCTCAACATATCCTCAAGTATCTGAATTATCCGCTCAGATTGACCATCGGTTTGGGGATGAAAAGCAGTGCTAAAATGCAGCTTGGTACCCAAAGCTTCTTGCAATTTCCTCCAAAATTGCGAGGTGAATCTCGGATCTCTATCCGACACGATAGAAATAGGTACCCCGTGTAATCTCACAATCTGAGAAACATACAATTCGGCTAGTTTATCCAATGAAAAATCCGTACGCACGGGGATAAAGTGAGCCAACTTAGTCAGTCTATCAACAACAACCCAAATCGCATCCTTCTTACTTGTTGACAATGGCAGTCCGGACACAAAGTCCATTGTGACTCGATCCCATTTTCACTCGGGTATGATGATCGGCTGAAGTAATCCTGAAGGCACTTGATGTTCCGCTTTCACTTGTTGACATATTAAACATCTCGAAACAAAGTCGGAGATGTCTCGTTTCATACCATGCCACCAAAATTGATGTTTCAAATCGTTGTACATTTTCGTACTCCCCGGGTGAATTGACATTCGGCTACAATGGGCTTCGTTCAGAATCATCGAAATGAGTTCCGAATTCCTTGGAACACACAAACGACTTCTGAACCTCAAACAATCATCATCATCAATTTGAAACTCCGATTCCTTGTTCGGAACACACTCAGCCCGTTTTGCAACCAATTCATCATAAACTTTCTGAGCTTCAGGAATTTGATGAATCAATAATGGTTTGGCTTTTAATTCAGCTACTAACACATTGTCGGGTAGAACAGACAACTGCACATTCATCGCTCGTAAAGCAAACAATTATTTCTGGCTTAAGGCGTCCGCAACCACATTAGCCTTTCCCGGGTGGTAATCAATGACAAGCTCGTAATCTTTCAACAACTCAAGCCAACGTCTTTGTCGCAGATTCAAGTCTCGCTGAGTCATCAAATATTTGAGACTTTTGTGATCCGAAAATACATGGCACTTCTCACCAAACAAATAATGTCGCCATATTTTCAAAGCAAATACGATGGCAGCTAGTTCGAGATCATGGGTCGGATAATTTCTCTCGTGTGGCTTCAATTGTCTCGACGCATAGGCCACAACTCGACCTTCTTGCATCAATACGCAACCCAACCCAAGTAGGGATGCGTCACTATAAATGACAAACTCTTTGCCTGATTCGGGTTGCACTAAAATTGGAGCTTCAGTCAAATGAGTTTTCAGTTGATCGAAACTTTTCTGACATTTCTCCGTCCATTCGAACTTAACATCCTTTTGAAGTAGCTTCGTCATTGGTGTGGCTATCATCGAGAAACCTTTGACAAATCGTCGGTAATAACCGGCGAGCCCCAGGAAGCTCCGAACTTCGGTAATATTTCTTAGAGGCTTCCAGTTAAGTATGGCTGAAATTTTGCTCGGGTCAACTCGAATACCCGATGCGGATACTACATGACCCAAGAAGCTAACCTCTCTTAACCAGAACTCACACTTACTGAACTTAGCATATAACTGCTTATCCCGCAAAATTTGCAACACTAGCCTCAGATGCTCAGCATGTTCGGTCTCATCTCTTGAATAGACCAAGATGTCATCAATGAACACAACTACGAACCTGTAACACCCCGAACCCGAAACCGACACCGGAGTCGAACACGAGGTGTTAACTGACTTTAACCCCTTACAAAATTTATTTTCCAGACACTGCCCAATCTGTGTACTAGTCGTTTTAAAAATCATATCTTGAGTTTCGTAACTCGAAAATCAGTTTCGTAATTTTTCCCCAAAACTAGACTCATGTGCCCATCTATGTATTTTTTCCTAGAATTTTTGGTTGGGCCAATTAGTACAGTTTATTAGTCAAAGTCTCCCAAGTTGCAGGGATCGACTACACTGATCTTTGCCCATTACGACTTGGATATCTCCCTACACGGGGCTTCAATACTGATGCCGTTTGTTTCTATGAAAACTAGACTCAGAGAGGAATCTGTACATATATGGTACGACCCCTAATTATCTCTGGTTAATTTGTAATGAATTTCCAAAGTCAGAGCAGGGAATCCAGAAACCGTTCTGGCCCTGTCCCACTATAATCTGATTATCTCTTAATATACTGCCCATATGATTTTTTCGTTACTTCCTCATGAAAGCAGACTCATCGAGCTTCGATTACATAATTTATTCATCAATTAATTCCACTCCTACTATTTTTAGTGATTTTTCAATCTCATGACACTGCTGCTGCCAGCATCTGTTACGAAAGTAACTAGGTCCATCTCATGCCTACCCTTGATCCAACTCAATCGAACATTCGTGCCATTTTCGCATGGCTTAAAGTTTACATGCCAAAATTCAAACACAACGTAATAGCTTATACATGCCAAAATGTTCTTCTAATCCAACTAAGAAGAAAGTACCAAAACTTGCTATCCGGTGTGATGACTTCGACGACGGCCTGACCCCGCAAAAATAGATGAGTCCAAGCAACCTATAATGGGTGACAAGGAAACACCGAGTGAGTTTATAACTCAGTAAGTCATAAGCAATGCACTACCATCCATCAATAACATTATCACAAGAGGAAACAAAATGGAACGAGACAATTTACTCCATCCATACCGAACCATACCATAGTTCCTCCAACCTATCGATTCAATTTCATATCAATTCATGCATTCACAATCCATATACTCATCAATAGGACATTGAAGCATTTTCATAAATCAATTTATTTTCGTTACAATCAAACGACTAAACGGCCTTTCACCCATCCTACGATAAATTTTATGTACGTGACTTCAAGTATAGTTGTCACATAGGTTCAACTTACCGAGCTCAACACCAAGTATAAGCATAGCACCTATTAGCCATGTACTCAAGACACTTACCCGATCCGCTGTCCGCGATCGACTCAATAGTGTCGCACACATAGTGTCCATAATGATTCACGAATGTATATTGAGCCCGCACACTCAGTGCTATATAATCAACTCGCACACTTAGTGCTACGTAATCAAATCGCACACTTAGTGCTACATAGTCAAACTCGCACACTTAGTGCCGCATGGTCAATTCGCACACTTAGTGCATCATATTCATTTCGCACACTTAGTGCAACATAGTCAAATCGCACACTTAGTGCTGTACAATTTAATCCCGTGCACTTAGCGCCAATCTCATGGTCATAAATGGTTATCCCGCACGTTTAGTGCCGAGATCAACAACTCAGTACATCTTACCTCTTTTCTTTCATTCAACAATTTCATCATCACATACGTACATGCATATATATATATATATGTATATTTATTCATTCCATTCAGCATCAATACATAAACATTATGACCATTTGAAATAATACCAACTACATGCTTAATGACTTACCTCGTGTTGGGTAAGACGGTTCCAACTCGGCTACTCGATAACCTTTTCTTTGCCTTTGCTCGATTCACCTCCTTTAACTCCTTGAGCTAAATCAATAATTTAACTAGTTTAACCACCTTGCTAAATATTTACAATCCAATTTCACATGTATATGTATGTTAGTATATTCGGCTAATAACCTCATGCAACTACCATATCATCAAAAATCTAATCACACATGCACATGCATTAGGTAAGTTACCTTTGCTAATTTTAAACCCAACATCACACAAGCTCTCAAGAGATGGCCGAATGCTTCTTTTGTTACCCAACTAATCATTCGACAATTCCATCCCCTTTACCACCCTTTTATGCCTAATTATCTAAATCAAGATAAGATCATCAACATGCCTAACCATAGCCGAATGTGCAACATTAATCTATCACCTCTATCTCTTAAATACTATCAAGTTCATTTACTTCTAATTTCTTAAGTTCAACATCTTAATGCCCATTATAGCCACTCCCATAATCTAAATTTAAAAATCGGCAACACCCACATTTCAACTATCTTAGCCGAATACTCCTCAACACTTAGACTAAAGTATGCACATTAAACTTAATACAACTTTCATTATTCCTTTCATGTTTCGGTCAATTATTCAAATTACCTCATAACATGAACATTCTTTTCAACTAATCTAGCATGACTCATTCGGCCTTAACCAAGAACCACTTTTCATACAAGGACAAAAATAAATCAAATGAACCTCCCATTTAAACCCCTTTCTATCTTCTACTTACTCAATAATACATGTTTCTTAGTTCATATTCATCTATAACCATTTCAAATCACATACTACAAAACATCATCACTTTGGCATATAAGAACATAACCAAAGGTTTCTTGCAACACAACTCAAAAATCAACACATGGGTCATGTTATGAGCATCAAAACAACTCAACTTCACAAAAAAAATGCCAAAAGAACCACATGATATCATACCTTAATCTATAAACTCACTTGGCCGAATGTCCTAGCTTCCATTTTTTTCTTTTCTTTTCCTTATGGTTTCGGCAAGATGATAGAAAAGATGATGGAACTTTGTTTTTATCACCACTTACTAATATAAATTTATTATACATAATTCCCACCAAATATAAAAAAATGGAGACAAGGGAACACCATAATGCATGCGTGTGTTGGCCGGCCATTCACATTCAAAAATGGTCTATTTGACATGCAAGTCCACTCTTTTTGGTACATGCACTAATAGACCATTTTAAATTGGACTATCATATTTTCTTCATGTCTCAAATCGATCCCTATTAACAATTTTCTCATGCAGTTGGTAAAATTAGGGAATGAAACTTCCACATACTCATGTTCACACATAATAAGCACAGAATATAGCAATTAATTATTTTTACGACTCGGTCTTGTGGTCCCGAAACCACTTTCCGACTAGGGTCACATTAGGGCTGTCACAACTCTCCCCCACTTAAGAAATTTTCGTCCTCGAAAAGCTTACCAGTAAATAGGTTTGGGTATCGTTCTTTCATCGAACTCTCGGTTTCCCAAGTAGCTTCCTCAATCCCGTGTTTGAGCCATAACACCTTTACTAACGGAACCTTTTTGTTCCGCAACTCCTTCACTTCACGAGCTAGGATACACATCGGCTCTTCTTCATAACTCATATCGGCTCGAATTTCAACCTCCGACAGACTAATTATGTGCGAAGGATCAGATCTATAGCGTCGAAGCATCGAAACATGAAAGACATCGTGTATCCTTTCAAGTTCAGGGGGCAAAATCAATCTATATGCAACCGGACCAACTCGTTCGGAGATTTCGTACGGCCCAATGAATCTCGGGCTCAACTTGCCCTTACGGCCAAACCTGAGTACCTTTTTCCAAGGCGAAACTTTAAGGAACACTTTATCTCCCACCTGATATTCAATGTCCTTTCGTTTCAAGTCCGCATACGATTTCTGACGATCTGTGGCTGCCTTCAGACTTTCACGGATTACATTTACTTTCTGTTCGGCATCTTTAATCAAATCAACTCCGAAAATTTTACTTTCACCGAGCTCGGTCCAAAACAATGGCGTACGGCATTTACGACCGTACAAAGCCTCATAAGGTGCCATCTTAATACTTGATTGAAAACTATTGTTGTAAGCGAATTCAATCAAAGGTAGATACCGTTCCCATGAACTACTGAACTCGAGGATGCAACACCTCAACATATCCTCAAGTATCTGAATTATCCGCTCGGATTGACCATCAGTTTGGGGGTGAAAAGCGGTGCTAAAATGCAGCTTGGTACCCAAAGCTTCTTGCAATTTCTTCCAAAATCGTGAGGTGAATCTCGGATCTCTATCTGACACGATAGAAATAGGTACTCCATGTAATCTCACAATCTGAGAGACATACAATTCGGCTAGTTTATCCAATGAAAGATCCGTACGCACGGGGATAAAGTGAGCCGACTTAGTCAGCCTATCAACAACAACCCAAATCGCATCCTTCTTACTTGCGGACAATGGCAGTCCGGACACAAAGTCCATTGTGACTCGGTCCCATTTCCACTCGGGTATCATGATCGGCTGAAGTAACCCTGAAGGCACTTGATGTTCCGCTTTCACTTGTTGACATATTAAACATCTCGAAACAAAGTCGGAGATGTCTCATTTCATACCATGCCACCAAAACCGACGTTTCAAGTCGTTGTACATTTTCGTGCTCCCCGGGTGAATTGACATTCGGCTACAATGGGCTTTATTCAGAATCATCGGAATGAGTTCCGAATTCCTTGGAACACACAAACGACTTCTAAACCTCAAACAACCATCATCATCAATCTCAAACTCCGATTCCTTGTTCGGAACACACTCAGCTCGTTTTGCAACCAATTCATCATCGATTTTCTGAGCTTCACGAATTTGATGAGTCAATAATAGTTTGGCTTTTAATTCAGCTACTAACACATTGTCAGGTAGAACAGACAAGTGTACATTCATCGCTCGCAAAGGAAACAGTGATTTTCGGCTTAAGGCGTCCGCAACCACATTAGCCTTTCCCGGGTGGTAATCAATGACAAGCTCGTAATCTTTCAACAACTCAAGCCAACGTCTTTGTCGCAGATTCAAGTCTCGTTGAGTCATCAAATATTTGAGACTTTTGTGATCCGAAAACACATGGCACTTCTCGCCAAACAAATAATGTCGCCATATTTTCAATGCAAACACAATGGCGGCTAGTTCGAGATCGTGGGTCGGATAATTTCTCTCGTGTGGCTTCAATTGTCTCGACGCATAGGCCACAACTCGACCTTCTTGCATCAATACGCAACCCAACCCAAGTAGGGATGTGTCACTATAAATGACAAACTCTTTACCCGATTCGGGTTGCACCAAAATTGGAGCTTCAGTCAGATGAGTTTTCAGTTGATCGAAGCTTTTCTGACATTTCTCCGTCCATTCGAACTTAACATCCTTCTGAAGTAGCTTCGTCATTGGTGTGGCTATCATCGAGAAACCTTTGACAAATCGTCGGTAATAACCGGCGAGCCCTAGAAAGCTCCGGACTTCGGTAACATTTCTCGGAGGCTTCCAGTTAAGTATGGCTGAAATTTTGCTCGGGTCAACTCGAATACCCGATGCGGATACCACATGACCCAAGAAGCTAACCTCTCTTAACCAGAACTCACACTTACTGAACTTAGCATATAACTGGTTATCCCGCAAAATTTGCAACACTAGCCTCAGATGTTCAGCATGTTCGGTCTCATCTCTTGAATAGACCAAGATGTCATCAATAAACACAACTATGAACCGATCCAAATACGGCCTAAAGATCTGATTCATCAAATCCATAAACACCGCAGGGGCATTAGTGAGCCCAAACGGCATCACTAAGAACTCGTAGTGACCGTACCTCGTTCTGAAAGCAGTTTTGGGTACGTCCGAATCTCGAATCCGCAACTGATAATAACCCGATCTCAAATCTATCTTTGAAAACACCGATGCTCCCTTTAATTGATCGAACAGATCATCAATACGCGGTAACGGATACTTATTCTTTATCGTCACTTTATTCAGTTGACGATAGTCAATGCACAACCTCATGGTTCCGTCCTTCTTTTTCACGAACAATACTGGTGCACCCCAAGGTGAGAAACTCGGTCGAGCGAAACCTCTATCCGTCAATTCTTGCAACTGAGCTTTCAACTCTTTTAACTCGGTTAGTGCCATATGATACGGAGCGATCGAAATTGGCGTAGTTCCAGGTACAAGCTCAATGCCAAACTCTACCTCCCGAACAGGTGGCAAACCCGGTAACTCTTCAGGAAAAACATCCGGGTATTCACAGACCACCGGCACCGATTCGGGTTTCTTTTCTAACTCCTTGTCATCAAGTACATACGCGAGGTATGCTTCGCACCCTTTCCTTACATATTTCTGGGCCAACATTGCTGATATTACAGCTGGCAACCCCCTTAAGTCCGCAGACTCAACTCGGATTATTTCGTTATTTGCGCACCTCAAATCGATAGTCTTGCTTTTGCAATTCACAACCGCATCATGCGCGGTTAACCAATCCAAACCAAGAATAACATCAAACTCGTCGAACGGCAAAAGCATCAAATCGGTCGGAAAATAGGATTCTCGGATTATTAGAGGGCATCTCTTACACACTTTATCAACAAGTACGCATTGACCCAAAGGGTTTGATACTCGAATTACGAGCTCAGTAGACTCAACAGGTAGAGTCTTACTGGTTGCTAAGGTTTCGCATACATATGAATGAGTAGAACCAGGGTCAATTAATGCAATCACATTAGTATCAAAGAGAGTGAAGGTACCAGTGATGACGTCGGGGGAGAATGCCTCCTCTCGTACGCGAATGGCATATGCTCTAGCAGGAGTACGGTTCTCGGCTCGATCGGTCGTATCAGAGGCCCCCCTCTGACTACCACCCCTGCCTCCTAAAATTCTCGGTGGTCTACCTCTAGATGTCACTCCACTAGGTCTTGCACCTTGAATCTTATTCTTCTCATCCAGCTCCGTGCAATCTCTAATGAAGTGGTCCTTCGAACCGCATCCGTAACAGGCCCTGCTAGTAGACTTGCCCCAACATTCACCTAGGTGTCGTCTTCCACATTGGGGACATTCAGGTTTCTCGTGACGATTATTTCCCACACTAGCTACCGAAGTAGCTCGGGAGCCCATCGATGGTCTTGCCCTGATGGAAATTCCCGCAGTCGCCCTCGACTTATTAATGTCCTCCCTGAACTTCTTTACAGCTAAGAACGGAGCTTTACCCGTCGATCTTTTACGATAATCTCTAGCTTCAAATTCAGCCTTCCTCTTCTCCTTTCCAAGTTCTTCCGCCTTGCAGGCTCGTTCGACTAGTGTTACAAATTCTTTTATTTCCAAAATACCCATTAGTAGCTTTAAATCTTCATTCAATCCTTCCTCGAATCTTTTGCACATAGCAACCTCATCAGCTACACACTCCCGGGCATACCTACTGAGTCTTACGAATTCATGTTCGTATTCAGATACAGTCATACGGCCTTGCTTGAGTTCCAAGAACTCCTTACGCTTCTGATCAATGAACCGTTGGCT
Source organism: Gossypium hirsutum (assembly GCF_007990345.1). NCBI lineage: Eukaryota > Viridiplantae > Streptophyta > Magnoliopsida > Malvales > Malvaceae > Gossypium > Gossypium hirsutum. The sequence goes on along the minus strand of NC_053433.1, from coordinate 34,468,726 downwards.
AATAAATTTCTTCCGGAATTCCGTTTGAAAGAAGTCCCAAGTTACTCGCTCGTTCGGGACTATGGAAATCAAGGTCCTCCACCAATAGTAGGCTGAGTCTCGCAACAAAGATACAGCACATTTTAGACATTCGTCGGGTGTGCATGACAATTCATCGAACACCCGAATGGTGTTATCAAGCCAGAACTCGGCCCTTTCGGCATCATCAGTTACTATGGCCTTGAACTCCTCGGCCCCACGCTTCCTAATCAAGTCTACAGGTGGCTTACTCAGCCTCACAGGATCAGCGACTGATGGCATTACAGGCTCTTGGGGTGGATTATTCAAATTTGGGAATTGTTGGACAGCCGGGTTGGTTCGGGCATATTGCGCGACCCACTCATTCATCATGGTAAAGAAGGCTTGTTTAGCCCCCTCACCTTGATTTTTCGCGGATGACTGAGGTTCAACAGGCGGCGTCCCTTGTGCAGGAGCAGCCGCTACACTCTCAACGTCATCCGCTAGGGTTCTTTCTTCACCGGGGTCCATTTACTAATCAAAACAAAAACATTTCAACCGTCAGAAGTCATCACACATTTAAACATTAACATTCGGCATGTATAGCTAGACTCATACGCGCTATGGTAGTCCTAGAACCGACTAAACCATAGCTCTGATACCAATCAAATGTAACACCCCGAACCCGAAACCGACACCGGAGTCGAACACGAGGTGTTAACTGACTTTAACCCCTTACAAAATTTATTTTCCAGACACTGCCCAATCTGTGTACTAGTCGTTTTAAAAATCATATCTTGAGTTTCGTAACTCGAAAATCAGTTTCGTAATTTTTCCCCAAAACTAGACTCATGTGCCCATCTATGTATTTTTTCCTAGAATTTTTGGTTGGGCCAATTAGTACAGTTTATTAGTCAAAGTCTCCCAAGTTGCAGGGATCGACTACACTGACCTTTGCCCATTACGACTTGGATATCTCCCTACACGGGGCTTCAATACTGATGCCGTTTGTTTCTATGAAAACTAGACTCAGAGAGGAATCTGTACATATATGGTACGACCCCTAATTATCTCTGGTTAATTTGTAATGAATTTCCAAAGTCGGAGGAGGGAATCCAGAAACCGTTCTGGCCCTGTCCCACTATAATCTGATTATCTCTTAATATACTGCCCATATGATTTTTCGTTACTTCCTCATGAAAGCAGACTCATCGAGCTTCGATTACATAATTTATTCATCAATTAATTTCACTCCTACTATTTTTAGTGATTTTTCAATCTCATGACACTGCTGCTGCCAGCATCTGTTACGAAAGTAACTAGGTCCATCTCATGCCTACCCTTGATCCAACTCAATCGAACATTCGTGCCATTTTCGCATGGCTTAAAGTTTACATGCCAAAATTCAAACACAACGTAATAGCTTATACATGCCAAAATGTTCTTCTAAGCCAACTAAGAAGAAAGTACCAAAACTTGCTATCCGGTGTGATGACTTCGACGACGGCCTGACCCCGCAAAAATAGATGAGTCCAAGCAACCTATAATGGGTGACAAGGAAACACCGAGTGAGTTTATAACTCAGTAAGTCATAAGCAATGCACTACCATCCATCAATAACATTATCACAAGAGGAAACAAAATGGAACGAGACAATTTACTCCATCCATACCAAACCATACCATAGTTCCTCCAACCTATCGATTCAATTTCATATCAATTCATGCATTCACAATCCATATACTCATCAATAGGACATTGAAGCATTTTCATAAATCAATTTATTTCGTTACAATCAAACGACTAAACGGCCTTTCACCCATCCTACGATAAATTTTATGTACGTGACTTCAAGTATAGTTGTCACATAGGTTCAACTTACCGAGCTCAACACCAAGTATAAGCATAGCACCTATTAGCCATGTACTCAAGACACTTACCCGATCCGCTGTCCGCGATCGACTCAATAGTGTCGCACACATAGTGTCCATAATGATTCACGAATGTATATTGAGCCCGCACACTCAGTGCTATATAATCAACTCGCACACTTAGTGCTACATAGTCAAACTCGCACACTTAGTGCCGCATGGTCAATTCGCACACTTAGTGCATCATATTCATTTCGCACACTTAGTGCAACATAGTCAAATCGCACACTTAGTGCTGTACAATTTAATCCCGTGCACTTAGCGCCAATCTCATGGTCATAAATGGTTATCCCGCACGTTTAGTGCCGAGATCAACAACTCAGTACATCTTACCTCTTTTCTTTCATTCAACAATTTCATCATCACATACGTACATGCATATATATATATGTATATTTATTCATTCCATTCAGCATCAATACATAAACATTATGACCATTTGAAATAATACCAACTACATGCTTAATGACTTACCTCGTGTTGGGTAAGACGGTTCCAACTCGGCTACTCGATAACCTTTTCTTTGCCTTTGCTCGATTCACCTCCTTTAACTCCTTGAGCTAAATCAATAATTTAACTAGTTTAACCACCTTGCTAAATATTTACAATCCAATTTCACATGTATATGTATGTTAGTATATTCGGCTAATAACCTCATGCAACTACCATATCATCAAAAATCTAATCACACATGCACATGCATTAGGTAAGTTACCTTTGCTAATTTTAAACCCAACATCACACAAGCTCTCAAGAGATGGCCGAATGCTCTTTTGTTACCAACTAATCATTCGACAATTCCCCACCCCTTTATGCTTTACTTC